>NW_027464317.1:0-78356 GCF_050947455.1 Rhinoderma darwinii | reverse complement strand
GGCGGCATTCGTCTCAGCGCCTGGCAATTAGTATAGAAGCACTGTTTCCCACTGTTTCTGAGGCTAATTCTTGAACCGTAAGTCATAGACGCTCGATCTTGGCGGCATTCGTCTCAGCGCCTGGCAATTAGTATAGAAGCACTGTTTCCCACTGTTTCTGAGGCTAATTCTTGAACCGTAAGTCTTAGACGCTTGATCTTGGCGGCATTCGTCTCAGCGCCTGGCAATTAGTATGGAAGCACTATCTTTGACTTCTCTGGATGTTTCCCAGGCGAGCTATTGACAAGTAAATCCTAGACGCTCGATCTTGGTTATTTTCGCTTTCGCGGCTGGCAGCAAAGTTCAGAACCATGTTTCTGTGAATAACTCTTGAACCGTAAGTGACAGACGCTCGCTCTTGGCTGCATTCGTTTCAGCTCGTGGCAGTCAGTCTAAAAAACACTATCTTGGACTTCTCTGGATGTTTCCCAGGCGAGCTATTGGCAGCATGTTTAGAACCACTGTTTCTGAGGCTAATTCTTGAACCGTAAGTCATAGACGCTCGATCTTGGCGGCATTCGTCTCAGCACCTGGAAATTAGTATAAAAGCACTGTTTCCCACTGTTTCTGAGGCTAATTCTTGAACCGTAAGTCATAGACGCTCGATCTTGGCGGCATTCGTCTCAGCGCCTGGCAATTAGTATAGAAGCACTGTTTCCCACTGTTTCTGAGGCTAATTCTTGAACCGTAAGTCTTAGACGCTTGATCTTGGCGGCATTCGTCTCAGCGCCTGGCAATTAGTATAGCTGCACTGTCTTTGACTTCTCTGGATGTTTTCCAGGCGAGCTATTCACAAGTAAATCCTAGACGCTCGATCTTGGTTGCTTTCGCTTTCGCGGCTGGCAGCAAAGTTCAAAACCATGTTTATGTGAATAACTTTTGAACCGTAAGTCACAGACGCTCGCTCTTGGCTGCATTCGTTTCAGCTCGTGGCAGCCAGTCTAAAAAACACTATCTTGGACTTCTCTGGATGTTTCCCCGGCGAGCTATTGGCAGCATGTTCAAAACCACTGTTTCTGAGGCTAATTCTTGAACCGTAAGTCATAGACGCTCGATCTTGGCGGCATTCGTCTCAGCGCCTGGCAATTAGTATAGAAGCACTGTTTCCCACTGTTTCTGAGGCTAATTCTTGAACCGTAAGTCTTAGACGCTTGATCTTGGCGGCATTCGTCTCAGCGCCTGGCAATTAGTAGAGAAGCACTGTCTTTGACTTATCTGAAAGTTTCCCAGGCGAGCTATTCACAAGTAAATCCTAGACGCTCGATCTTGGTTACTTTCGCTTTCGCGGCTGGCAGCAAAGTTCAGAACCATGTTTCTGTGAATAACTCTTGAACCGTAAGTCACAGACGCTCGCTCTTGGCTGCATGCGTTTCAGCTCGTGGCAGCCAGTCTAAAAAAACACTATCTTGGACTTCTCTGGATGTTTCCCAGGCGAGCTATTGGCAGCATGTTCAGAACCACTGTTTCTGAGGCTAATTCTTGAACCGTAAGTCATAGACGCTCGATCTTGGCGGCATTCGTCTCAGCGCCTGGCAATTAGTATAGAAGCACTGTTTCCCACTGTTTCTGAGGCTAATTCTTGAACCGTAAGTCATAGACGCTCGATCTTGGCGGCATTCGTCTCAGCGCCTGGCAATTAGTATAGAAGCACTGTTTCCCACTGTTTCTGAGGCTAATTCTTGAACCGTAAGTCTTAGACGCTTGATCTTGGCGGCATTCGTCTCAGCGCCTGGCAATTAGTATAGCTGCACTGTCTTTGACTTCTCTGGATGTTTTCCAGGCGAGCTATTCACAAGTAAATCCTAGACGCTCGATCTTGGTTGCTTTCGCTTTCGCGGCTGGCAGCAAAGTTCAGAACCATGTTTATGTGAATAACTTTTGAACCGTAAGTCACAGACGCTCGCTCTTGGCTGCATTCGTTTCAGCTCGTGGCAGCCAGTCTAAAAAACACTATCTTGGACTTCTCTGGATGTTTCCCCGGCGAGCTATTGGCAGCATGTTCAAAACCACTGTTTCTGAGGCTAATTCTTGAACCGTAAGTCATAGACGCTCGATCTTGGCGGCATTCGTCTCAGCGCCTGGCAATTAGTATAGAAGCACTGTTTCCCACTGTTTCTGAGGCTAATTCTTGAACCGTAAGTCTTAGACGCTTGATCTTGGCGGCATTCGTCTCAGCGCCTGGCAATTAGTATGGAAGCACTATCTTTGACTTCTCTGGATGTTTCCCAGGCGAGCTATTGACAAGTAAATCCTAGACGCTCGATCTTGGTTATTTTCGCTTTCGCGGCTGGCAGCAAAGTTCAGAACCATGTTTCTGTGAATAACTCTTGAACCGTAAGTGACAGACGCTCGCTCTTGGCTGCATTCGTTTCAGCTCGTCGCAGTCAGTCTAAAAAACACTATCTTGGACTTCTCTGGATGTTTCCCAGGCGAGCTATTGGCAGCATGTTTAGAACCACTGTTTCTGAGGCTAATTCTTGAACCGTAAGTCTTAGACGCTTGATCTTGGCGGCATTCGTCTCAGCGCCTGGCAATTAGTATAGCTGCACTGTCTTTGACTTCTCTGGATGTTTTCCAGGCGAGCTATTCACAAGTAAATCCTAGACGCTCGATCTTGGTTGCTTTCGCTTTCGCGGCTGGCAGCAAAGTTCAGAACCATGTTTATGTGAATAACTTTTGAACCGTAAGTCACAGACGCTCGCTCTTGGCTGCATTCGTTTCAGCTCGTGGCAGCCAGTCTAAAAAACACTATCTTGGACTTCTCTGGATGTTTCCCCGGCGAGCTATTGGCAGCATGTTCAAAACCACTGTTTCTGAGGCTAATTCTTGAACCGTAAGTCATAGACGCTCGATCTTGGCGGCATTCGTCTCAGCGCCTGGCAATTAGTATAGAAGCACTGTTTCCCACTGTTTCTGAGGCTAATTCTTGAACCGTAAGTCTTAGACGCTTGATCTTGGCGGCATTCGTCTCAGCGCCTGGCAATTAGTATAGCTGCACTGTCTTTGACTTCTCTGGATGTTTTCCAGGCGAGCTATTCACAAGTAAATCCTAGACGCTCGATCTTGGTTGCTTTCGCTTTCGCGGCTGGCAGCAAAGTTCAGAACCATGTTTATGTGAATAACTTTTGAACCGTAAGTCACAGACGCTCGCTCTTGGCTGCATTCGTTTCAGCTCGTGGCAGCCAGTCTAAAAAAAACACTATCTTGGACTTCTCTGGATGTTTCCCAGGCGAGCTATTGGCAGCATGTTCAGAACCACTGTTTCTGAGGCTAATTCTTGAACCGTAAGTCATAGACGCTCGATCTTGGCGGCATTCGTCTCAGCGCCTGGCAATTAGTATAGAAGCACTGTTTTCCACTGTTTCTGAGGCTAATTCTTGAACCGTAAGTCATAGACGCTCGATCTTGGCGGCATTCGTCTCAGCGCCTGGCAATTAGTATGGAAGCACTATCTTTGACTTCTCTGGATGTTTCCCAGGCGAGCTATTGACAAGTAAATCCTAGACGCTCGATCTTGGTTACTTTCGCTTTCGCGGCTGGCAGCAAAGTTCAGAACCATGTTTCTGTGAATAACTCTTGAACCGTAAGTCATAGACGCTCGATCTTGGCGGCATTCGTCTCAGCACCTGGAAATTAGTATAGAAGCACTGTTTCCCACTGTTTCTGAGGCTAATTCTTGAACCGTAAGTCATAGACTCTCGATCTTGGCGGCATTTGTCTCAGCGCCTGGCAATTAGTATAGAAGCACTGTCTTTGACTTCACTGGATGTTTCCCAGGCGAGCTATTGACAAGTAAATCCTAGACGCTCGATCTTGGTTATTTTCGCTTTCGCGGCTGGCAGCAAAGTTCAGAACCATGTTTATGAGAATAACTTTTGAACCGTAAGTCACAGACGCTCGCTCTTGGCTGCATTCGTTTCAGCTCGTGGCAGCCAGTCTAAAAAAAACACTATCTTGGACTTCTCTGGATGTTTCCCAGGCGAGCTATTGGCAGCATGTTCAGAACCACTGTTTCTGAGGCTAATTATTGAACCGTAAGTCATAGACGCTCGATCTTGGCGGCATTCGTCTCAGCGCCTGGCAATTAGTATAGAAGCACTGTCTTTGACTTCTCTGGATGTTTCCCAGGCGAGCTATTGACAAGTAAATCCTAGACGCTCGATCTTGGTTATTTTCGCTTTCGCGGCTGGCAGCAAAGTTCAGAACCATGTTTCTGTGAATAACTCTTGAACCGTAAGTCACAGACGCTCGCTCTTGGCTGCATTCGTTTCAGCTCGTGGCAGCCAGTCTAAAAAACACTATCTTGGACTTCTCTGGATGTTTCCCAGGCGAGCTATTGGCAGCATGTTTTGAACCACTGTTTCTGAGGCTAATTCTTGAACCGTAAGTCTTAGACGCTTGATCTTGGCGGCATTCGTCTCAGCGCCTGGCAATTAGTATAGAAGCACTGTCTTTGACTTCTCTGGATGTTTCCCAGGCGAGCTATTCACAAGTAAATCCTAGACGCTCGATCTTGGTTACTTTCGCTTTCGCGGCTGGCAGCAAAGTTCAGAACCATGTTTCTGTGAATAACTCTTGAACCGTAAGTCATAGACGCTCGATCTTGGCGGCATTCGTCTCAGCACCTGGCAATTAGTATAGAAGCACTGTTTCCCACTGTTTCTGAGGCTAATTCTTGAACCGTAAGTCTTAGACGCTTGATCTTGGCGGCATTCGTCTCAGCGCCTGGCAATTAGTATAGAAGCACTGTCTTTGACTTCTCTGGATGTTTCCCAGGCGAGCTATTCACAAGTAAATCCTAGACGCTCGATCTTGGTTACTTTCGCTTTCGCGGCTGGCAGCAAAGTTCAGAACCATGTTTCTGTGAATAACTCTTGAACCGTAAGTCACAGACGCTCGCTCTTGGCTGCATTCGTTTCAGCTCGTGGCAGCCAGTCTAAAAAAAACACTATCTTGGACTTCTCTGTATGTTTCCCAGGCGAGCTATTGGCAGCATGTTCAAAACCACTGTTTCTGAGGCTAATTCTTGAACCGTAAGTCATAGACGCTCGATCTTGGCGGCATTCGTCTCAGCGCCTTGCAATTAGTATAGAAGCACTGTTTCCCACTGTTTCTGAGGCTAATTCTTGAACCGTAAGTCTTAGACGCTTGATCTTGGCGGCATTCGTCTCAGCGCCTGGCAATTAGTAGAGAAGCACTGTCTTTGACTTATCTGAAAGTTTCCCAGGCGAGCTATTCACAAGTAAATCCTAGACGCTCGATCTTGGTTACTTTCGCTTTCGCGGCTGGCAGCAAAGTTCAGAACCATGTTTCTGTGAATAACTCTTGAACCGTAAGTCACAGACGCTCGCTCTTGGCTGCATGCGTTTCAGCTCGTGGCAGCCAGTCTAAAAAAACACTATCTTGGACTTCTCTGGATGTTTCCCAGGCGAGCTATTGGCAGCATGTTCAGAACCACTGTTTCTGAGGCTAATTCTTGAACCGTAAGTCATAGACGCTCGATCTTGGCGGCATTCGTCTCAGCGCCTGGCAATTAGTATAGAAGCACTGTTTCCCACTGTTTCTGAGGCTAATTCTTGAACCGTAAGTCATAGACGCTCGATCTTGGCGGCATTCGTCTCAGCGCCTGGCAATTAGTATAGAAGCACTGTTTCCCACTGTTTCTGAGGCTAATTCTTGAACCGTAAGTCTTAGACGCTTGATCTTGGCGGCATTCGTCTCAGCGCCTGGCAATTAGTATAGCTGCACTGTCTTTGACTTCTCTGGATGTTTCCCAGGCGAGCTATTGACAAGTAAATCCTAGACGCTCGATCTTGGTTGCTTTCGCTTTCGCGGCTGGCAGCAAAGTTCAGAACCATGTTTATGTGAATAACTTTTGAACCGTAAGTCACAGACGCTCGCTCTTGGCTGCATTCGTTTCAGCTCGTGGCAGCCAGTCTAAAAAACACTATCTTGGACTTTTCTGGATGTTTCCCCGGCGAGCTATTGGCAGCATGTTCAAAACCACTGTTTCTGAGGCTAATTCTTGAACCGTAAGTCATAGACGCTCGATCTTGGCGGCATTCGTCTCAGCGCCTGGCAATTAGTATAGAAGCACTGTTTCCCACTGTTTCTGAGGCTAATTCTTGAACCGTAAGTCTTAGACGCTTGATCTTGGCGGCATTCGTCTCAGCGCCTGGCAATTAGTATGGAAGCACTATCTTTGACTTCTCTGGATGTTTCCCAGGCGAGCTATTGACAAGTAAATCCTAGACGCTCGATCTTGGTTATTTTCGCTTTCGCGGCTGGCAGCAAAGTTCAGAACCATGTTTCTGTGAATAACTCTTGAACCGTAAGTGACAGACGCTCGCTCTTGGCTGCATTCGTTTCAGCTCGTGGCAGTCAGTCTAAAAAACACTATCTTGGACTTCTCTGGATGTTTCCCAGGCGAGCTATTGGCAGCATGTTTAGAACCACTGTTTCTGAGGCTAATTCTTGAACCGTAAGTCATAGACGCTCGATCTTGGCGGCATTCGTCTCAGCACCTGGAAATTAGTATAAAAGCACTGTTTCCCACTGTTTCTGAGGCTAATTCTTGAACCGTAAGTCATAGACGCTCGATCTTGGCGGCATTCGTCTCAGCGCCTGGCAATTAGTATAGAAGCACTGTTTCCCACTGTTTCTGAGGCTAATTCTTGAACCGTAAGTCTTAGACGCTTGATCTTGGCGGCATTCGTCTCAGCGCCTGGCAATTAGTATAGCTGCACTGTCTTTGACTTCTCTGGATGTTTTCCAGGCGAGCTATTCACAAGTAAATCCTAGACGCTCGATCTTGGTTGCTTTCGCTTTCGCGGCTGGCAGCAAAGTTCAAAACCATGTTTATGTGAATAACTTTTGAACCGTAAGTCACAGACGCTCGCTCTTGGCTGCATTCGTTTCAGCTCGTGGCAGCCAGTCTAAAAAACACTATCTTGGACTTCTCTGGATGTTTCCCCGGCGAGCTATTGGCAGCATGTTCAAAACCACTGTTTCTGAGGCTAATTCTTGAACCGTAAGTCATAGACGCTCGATCTTGGCGGCATTCGTCTCAGCGCCTGGCAATTAGTATAGAAGCACTGTTTCCCACTGTTTCTGAGGCTAATTCTTGAACCGTAAGTCTTAGACGCTTGATCTTGGCGGCATTCGTCTCAGCGCCTGGCAATTAGTAGAGAAGCACTGTCTTTGACTTATCTGAAAGTTTCCCAGGCGAGCTATTCACAAGTAAATCCTAGACGCTCGATCTTGGTTACTTTCGCTTTCGCGGCTGGCAGCAAAGTTCAGAACCATGTTTCTGTGAATAACTCTTGAACCGTAAGTCACAGACGCTCGCTCTTGGCTGCATGCGTTTCAGCTCGTGGCAGCCAGTCTAAAAAAACACTATCTTGGACTTCTCTGGATGTTTCCCAGGCGAGCTATTGGCAGCATGTTCAGAACCACTGTTTCTGAGGCTAATTCTTGAACCGTAAGTCATAGACGCTCGATCTTGGCGGCATTCGTCTCAGCGCCTGGCAATTAGTATGGAAGCACTATCTTTGACTTCTCTGGATGTTTCCCAGGCGAGCTATTGACAAGTAAATCCTAGACGCTCGATCTTGGTTACTTTCGCTTTCGCGGCTGGCAGCAAAGTTCAGAACCATGTTTCTGTGAATAACTCTTGAACCGTAAGTCATAGACGCTCGATCTTGGCGGCATTCGTCTCAGCACCTGGAAATTAGTATAGAAGCACTGTTTCCCACTGTTTCTGAGGCTAATTCTTGAACCGTAAGTCATAGACTCTCGATCTTGGCGGCATTTGTCTCAGCGCCTGGCAATTAGTATAGAAGCACTGTCTTTGACTTCACTGGATGTTTCCCAGGCGAGCTATTGACAAGTAAATCCTAGACGCTCGATCTTGGTTATTTTCGCTTTCGCGGCTGGCAGCAAAGTTCAGAACCATGTTTATGAGAATAACTTTTGAACCGTAAGTCACAGACGCTCGCTCTTGGCTGCATTCGTTTCAGCTCGTGGCAGCCAGTCTAAAAAAAACACTATCTTGGACTTCTCTGGATGTTTCCCAGGCGAGCTATTGGCAGCATGTTCAGAACCACTGTTTCTGAGGCTAATTATTGAACCGTAAGTCATAGACGCTCGATCTTGGCGGCATTCGTCTCAGCGCCTGGCAATTAGTATAGAAGCACTGTCTTTGACTTCTCTGGATGTTTCCCAGGCGAGCTATTGACAAGTAAATCCTAGACGCTCGATCTTGGTTATTTTCGCTTTGGCGGCTGGCAGCAAAGTTCAGAACCATGTTTCTGTGAATAACTCTTGAACCGTAAGTCACAGACGCTCGCTCTTGGCTGCATTCGTTTCAGCTCGTGGCAGCCAGTCTAAAAAACACTATCTTGGACTTCTCTGGATGTTTCCCAGGCGAGCTATTGGCAGCATGTTTTGAACCACTGTTTCTGAGGCTAATTCTTGAACCGTAAGTCATAGACGCTCGATCTTGGCGGCATTCGTCTCAGCGCCTGGCAATTAGTATAGAAGCACTGTTTCCCACTGTTTCTGAGGCTAATTCTTGAACCGTAAGTCTTAGACGCTTGATCTTGGCGGCATTCGTCTCAGCGCCTGGCAATTAGTATAGAAGCACTGTCTTTGACTTCTCTGGATGTTTCCCAGGCGAGCTATTGACAAGTAAATCCTAGACGCTCGATCTTGGTTATTTTCGCTTTCGCGGCTGGCAGCAAAGTTCAGAACCATGTTTCTGTGAATAACTCTTGAACCGTATGTCACAGACGCTCGCTCTTGGCTGCATTCGTTTCAGCTCGTGGCAGCCAGTCTAAAAAACACTATCTTGGACTTCTCTGGATGTTTCCCAGGCGAGCTATTGGCAGCATGTTTTGAACCACTGTTTCTGAGGCTAATTCTTGAACCGTAAGCCATAGACGCTCGATCTTGGCGGCATTCGTCTCAGCGCCTGGCAATTAGTATAGAAGCACTGTTTCCCACTGTTTCTGAGGCTAATTCTTGAACCGTAAGTCTTAGACGCTTGATCTTGGCGGCATTCGTCTCAGCGCCTGGCAATTAGTATAGCTGCACTGTCTTTGACTTCTCTGGATGTTTTCCAGGCGAGCTATTCACAAGTAAATCCTAGACGCTCGATCTTGGTTGCTTTCGCTTTCGCGGCTGGCAGCAAAGTTCAGAACCATGTTTATGTGAATAACTTTTGAACCGTAAGTCACAGACGCTCGCTCTTGGCTGCATTCGTTTCAGCTCGTGGCAGCCAGTCTAAAAAACACTATCTTGGACTTCTCTGGATGTTTCCCCGGCGAGCTATTGGCAGCATGTTCAAAACCACTGTTTCTGAGGCTAATTCTTGAACCGTAAGTCATAGACGCTCGATCTTGGCGGCATTCGTCTCAGCGCCTGGCAATTAGTATAGAAGCACTGTTTCCCACTGTTTCTGAGGCTAATTCTTGAACCGTAAGTCTTAGACGCTTGATCTTGGCGGCATTCGTCTCAGCGCCTGGCAATTAGTATGGAAGCACTATCTTTGACTTCTCTGGATGTTTCCCAGGCGAGCTATTGACAAGTAAATCCTAGACGCTCGATCTTGGTTATTTTCGCTTTCGCGGCTGGCAGCAAAGTTCAGAACCATGTTTCTGTGAATAACTCTTGAACCGTAAGTGACAGACGCTCGCTCTTGGCTGCATTCGTTTCAGCTCGTGGCAGTCAGTCTAAAAAACACTATCTTGGACTTCTCTGGATGTTTCCCAGGCGAGCTATTGGCAGCATGTTTAGAACCACTGTTTCTGAGGCTAATTCTTGAACCGTAAGTCATAGACGCTCGATCTTGGCGGCATTCGTCTCAGCACCTGGAAATTAGTATAGAAGCACTGTTTCCCACTGTTTCTGAGGCTAATTCTTGAACCGTAAGTCATAGACGCTCGATCTTGGCGGCATTCGTCTCAGCGCCTGGCAATTAGTATAGAAGCACTGTTTCCCACTGTTTCTGAGGCTAATTCTTGAACCGTAAGTCTTAGACGCTTGATCTTGGCGGCATTCGTCTCAGCGCCTGGCAATTAGTATAGCTGCACTGTCTTTGACTTCTCTGGATGTTTTCCAGGCGAGCTATTCACAAGTAAATCCTAGACGCTCGATCTTGGTTGCTTTCGCTTTCGCGGCTGGCAGCAAAGTTCAAAACCATGTTTATGTGAATAACTTTTGAACCGTAAGTCACAGACGCTCGCTCTTGGCTGCATTCGTTTCAGCTCGTGGCAGCCAGTCTAAAAAACACTATCTTGGACTTCTCTGGATGTTTCCCCGGCGAGCTATTGGCAGCATGTTCAAAACCACTGTTTCTGAGGCTAATTCTTGAACCGTAAGTCATAGACGCTCGATCTTGGCGGCATTCGTCTCAGCGCCTGGCAATTAGTATAGAAGCACTGTTTCCCACTGTTTCTGAGGCTAATTCTTGAACCGTAAGTCTTAGACGCTTGATCTTGGCGGCATTCGTCTCAGCGCCTGGCAATTAGTAGAGAAGCACTGTCTTTGACTTATCTGAAAGTTTCCCAGGCGAGCTATTCACAAGTAAATCCTAGACGCTCGATCTTGGTTACTTTCGCTTTCGCGGCTGGCAGCAAAGTTCAGAACCATGTTTCTGTGAATAACTCTTGAACCGTAAGTCACAGACGCTCGCTCTTGGCTGCATGCGTTTCAGCTCGTGGCAGCCAGTCTAAAAAAACACTATCTTGGACTTCTCTGGATGTTTCCCAGGCGAGCTATTGGCAGCATGTTCAGAACCACTGTTTCTGAGGCTAATTCTTGAACCGTAAGTCATAGACGCTCGATCTTGGCGGCATTCGTCTCAGCGCCTGGCAATTAGTATAGAAGCACTGTTTCCCACTGTTTCTGAGGCTAATTCTTGAACCGTAAGTCATAGACGCTCGATCTTGGCGGCATTCGTCTCAGCGCCTGGCAATTAGTATAGAAGCACTGTTTCCCACTGTTTCTGAGGCTAATTCTTGAACCGTAAGTCTTAGACGCTTGATCTTGGCGGCATTCGTCTCAGCGCCTGGCAATTAGTATAGCTGCACTGTCTTTGACTTCTCTGGATGTTTTCCAGGCGAGCTATTCACAAGTAAATCCTAGACGCTCGATCTTGGTTGCTTTCGCTTTCGCGGCTGGCAGCAAAGTTCAGAACCATGTTTATGTGAATAACTTTTGAACCGTAAGTCACAGACGCTCGCTCTTGGCTGCATTCGTTTCAGCTCGTGGCAGCCAGTCTAAAAAACACTATCTTGGACTTCTCTGGATGTTTCCCCGGCGAGCTATTGGCAGCATGTTCAAAACCACTGTTTCTGAGGCTAATTCTTGAACCGTAAGTCATAGACGCTCGATCTTGGCGGCATTCGTCTCAGCGCCTGGCAATTAGTATAGAAGCACTGTTTCCCACTGTTTCTGAGGCTAATTCTTGAACCGTAAGTCTTAGACGCTTGATCTTGGCGGCATTCGTCTCAGCGCCTGGCAATTAGTATGGAAGCACTATCTTTGACTTCTCTGGATGTTTTCCAGGCGAGCTATTCACAAGTAAATCCTAGACGCTCGATCTTGGTTGCTTTCGCTTTCGCGGCTGGCAGCAAAGTTCAGAACCATGTTTATGTGAATAACTTTTGAACCGTAAGTCACAGACGCTCGCTCTTGGCTGCATTCGTTTCAGCTCGTGGCAGCCAGTCTAAAAAAAACACTATCTTGGACTTCTCTGGATGTTTCCCAGGCGAGCTATTGGCAGCATGTTCAGAACCACTGTTTCTGAGGCTAATTCTTGAACCGTAAGTCATAGACGCTCGATCTTGGCGGCATTCGTCTCAGCGCCTGGCAATTAGTATAGAAGCACTGTTTTCCACTGTTTCTGAGGCTAATTCTTGAACCGTAAGTCATAGACGCTCGATCTTGGCGGCATTCGTCTCAGCGCCTGGCAATTAGTATAGAAGCACTATCTTTGACTTCTCTGGATGTTTCCCAGGCGAGCTATTGACAAGTAAATCCTAGACGCTCGATCTTGGTTACTTTCGCTTTCGCGGCTGGCAGCAAAGTTCAGAACCATGTTTCTGTGAATAACTCTTGAACCGTAAGTCATAGACGCTCGATCTTGGCGGCATTCGTCTCAGCACCTGGAAATTAGTATAGAAGCACTGTTTCCCACTGTTTCTGAGGCTAATTCTTGAACCGTAAGTCATAGACTCTCGATCTTGGCGGCATTTGTCTCAGCGCCTGGCAATTAGTATAGAAGCACTGTCTTTGACTTCACTGGATGTTTCCCAGGCGAGCTATTGACAAGTAAATCCTAGACGCTCGATCTTGGTTATTTTCGCTTTCGCGGCTGGCAGCAAAGTTCAGAACCATGTTTATGAGAATAACTTTTGAACCGTAAGTCACAGACGCTCGCTCTTGGCTGCATTCGTTTCAGCTCGTGGCAGCCAGTCTAAAAAAAACACTATCTTGGACTTCTCTGGATGTTTCCCAGGCGAGCTATTGGCAGCATGTTCAGAACCACTGTTTCTGAGGCTAATTATTGAACCGTAAGTCATAGACGCTCGATCTTGGCGGCATTCGTCTCAGCGCCTGGCAATTAGTATAGAAGCACTGTCTTTGACTTCTCTGGATGTTTCCCAGGCGAGCTATTGACAAGTAAATCCTAGACGCTCGATCTTGGTTATTTTCGCTTTCGCGGCTGGCAGCAAAGTTCAGAACCATGTTTCTGTGAATAACTCTTGAACCGTAAGTCACAGACGCTCGCTCTTGGCTGCATTCGTTTCAGCTCGTGGCAGCCAGTCTAAAAAACACTATCTTGGACTTCTCTGGATGTTTCCCAGGCGAGCTATTGGCAGCATGTTTTGAACCACTGTTTCTGAGGCTAATTCTTGAACCGTAAGTCTTAGACGCTTGATCTTGGCGGCATTCGTCTCAGCGCCTGGCAATTAGTATAGAAGCACTGTCTTTGACTTCTCTGGATGTTTCCCAGGCGAGCTATTCACAAGTAAATCCTAGACGCTCGATCTTGGTTACTTTCGCTTTCGCGGCTGGCAGCAAAGTTCAGAACCATGTTTCTGTGAATAACTCTTGAACCGTAAGTCATAGACGCTCGATCTTGGCGGCATTCGTCTCAGCACCTGGCAATTAGTATAGAAGCACTGTTTCCCACTGTTTCTGAGGCTAATTCTTGAACCGTAAGTCTTAGACGCTTGATCTTGGCGGCATTCGTCTCAGCGCCTGGCAATTAGTATAGAAGCACTGTCTTTGACTTCTCTGGATGTTTCCCAGGCGAGCTATTCACAAGTAAATCCTAGACGCTCGATCTTGGTTACTTTCGCTTTCGCGGCTGGCAGCAAAGTTCAGAACCATGTTTCTGTGAATAACTCTTGAACCGTAAGTCACAGACGCTCGCTCTTGGCTGCATTCGTTTCAGCTCGTGGCAGCCAGTCTAAAAAAAACACTATCTTGGACTTCTCTGTATGTTTCCCAGGCGAGCTATTGGCAGCATGTTCAAAACCACTGTTTCTGAGGCTAATTCTTGAACCGTAAGTCATAGACGCTCGATCTTGGCGGCATTCGTCTCAGCGCCTTGCAATTAGTATAGAAGCACTGTTTCCCACTGTTTCTGAGGCTAATTCTTGAACCGTAAGTCTTAGACGCTTGATCTTGGCGGCATTCGTCTCAGCGCCTGGCAATTAGTAGAGAAGCACTGTCTTTGACTTATCTGAAAGTTTCCCAGGCGAGCTATTCACAAGTAAATCCTAGACGCTCGATCTTGGTTACTTTCGCTTTCGCGGCTGGCAGCAAAGTTCAGAACCATGTTTCTGTGAATAACTCTTGAACCGTAAGTCACAGACGCTCGCTCTTGGCTGCATGCGTTTCAGCTCGTGGCAGCCAGTCTAAAAAAACACTATCTTGGACTTCTCTGGATGTTTCCCAGGCGAGCTATTGGCAGCATGTTCAGAACCACTGTTTCTGAGGCTAATTCTTGAACCGTAAGTCATAGACGCTCGATCTTGGCGGCATTCGTCTCAGCGCCTGGCAATTAGTATAGAAGCACTGTTTCCCACTGTTTCTGAGGCTAATTCTTGAACCGTAAGTCATAGACGCTCGATCTTGGCGGCATTCGTCTCAGCGCCTGGCAATTAGTATAGAAGCACTGTTTCCCACTGTTTCTGAGGCTAATTCTTGAACCGTAAGTCTTAGACGCTTGATCTTGGCGGCATTCGTCTCAGCGCCTGGCAATTAGTATAGCTGCACTGTCTTTGACTTCTCTGGATGTTTTCCAGGCGAGCTATTCACAGGTAAATCCTAGACGCTCGATCTTGGTTGCTTTCGCTTTCGCGGCTGGCAGCAAAGTTCAGAACCATGTTTATGTGAATAACTTTTGAACCGTAAGTCACAGACGCTCGCTCTTGGCTGCATTCGTTTCAGCTCGTGGCAGCCAGTCTAAAAAACACTATCTTGGACTTTTCTGGATGTTTCCCCGGCGAGCTATTGGCAGCATGTTCAAAACCACTGTTTCTGAGGCTAATTCTTGAACCGTAAGTCATAGACGCTCGATCTTGGCGGCATTCGTCTCAGCGCCTGGCAATTAGTATAGAAGCACTGTTTCCCACTGTTTCTGAGGCTAATTCTTGAACCGTAAGTCTTAGACGCTTGATCTTGGCGGCATTCGTCTCAGCGCCTGGCAATTAGTATGGAAGCACTATCTTTGACTTCTCTGGATGTTTCCCAGGCGAGCTATTGACAAGTAAATCCTAGACGCTCGATCTTGGTTATTTTCGCTTTCGCGGCTGGCAGCAAAGTTCAGAACCATGTTTCTGTGAATAACTCTTGAACCGTAAGTGACAGACGCTCGCTCTTGGCTGCATTCGTTTCAGCTCGTGGCAGTCAGTCTAAAAAACACTATCTTGGACTTCTCTGGATGTTTCCCAGGCGAGCTATTGGCAGCATGTTTAGAACCACTGTTTCTGAGGCTAATTCTTGAACCGTAAGTCATAGACGCTCGATCTTGGCGGCATTCGTCTCAGCACCTGGAAATTAGTATAAAAGCACTGTTTCCCACTGTTTCTGAGGCTAATTCTTGAACCGTAAGTCATAGACGCTCGATCTTGGCGGCATTCGTCTCAGCGCCTGGCAATTAGTATAGAAGCACTGTTTCCCACTGTTTCTGAGGCTAATTCTTGAACCGTAAGTCTTAGACGCTTGATCTTGGCGGCATTCGTCTCAGCGCCTGGCAATTAGTATAGCTGCACTGTCTTTGACTTCTCTGGATGTTTTCCAGGCGAGCTATTCACAAGTAAATCCTAGACGCTCGATCTTGGTTGCTTTCGCTTTCGCGGCTGGCAGCAAAGTTCAAAACCATGTTTATGTGAATAACTTTTGAACCGTAAGTCACAGACGCTCGCTCTTGGCTGCATTCGTTTCAGCTCGTGGCAGCCAGTCTAAAAAACACTATCTTGGACTTCTCTGGATGTTTCCCCGGCGAGCTATTGGCAGCATGTTCAAAACCACTGTTTCTGAGGCTAATTCTTGAACCGTAAGTCATAGACGCTCGATCTTGGCGGCATTCGTCTCAGCGCCTGGCAATTAGTATAGAAGCACTGTTTCCCACTGTTTCTGAGGCTAATTCTTGAACCGTAAGTCTTAGACGCTTGATCTTGGCGGCATTCGTCTCAGCGCCTGGCAATTAGTAGAGAAGCACTGTCTTTGACTTATCTGAAAGTTTCCCAGGCGAGCTATTCACAAGTAAATCCTAGACGCTCGATCTTGGTTACTTTCGCTTTCGCGGCTGGCAGCAAAGTTCAGAACCATGTTTCTGTGAATAACTCTTGAACCGTAAGTCACAGACGCTCGCTCTTGGCTGCATGCGTTTCAGCTCGTGGCAGCCAGTCTAAAAAAACACTATCTTGGACTTCTCTGGATGTTTCCCAGGCGAGCTATTGGCAGCATGTTCAGAACCACTGTTTCTGAGGCTAATTCTTGAACCGTAAGTCATAGACGCTCGATCTTGGCGGCATTCGTCTCAGCGCCTGGCAATTAGTATAGAAGCACTGTTTCCCACTGTTTCTGAGGCTAATTCTTGAACCGTAAGTCATAGACGCTCGATCTTGGCGGCATTCGTCTCAGCGCCTGGCAATTAGTATGGAAGCACTATCTTTGACTTCTCTGGATGTTTCCCAGGCGAGCTATTGACAAGTAAATCCTAGACGCTCGATCTTGGTTACTTTCGCTTTCGCGGCTGGCAGCAAAGTTCAGAACCATGTTTCTGTGAATAACTCTTGAACCGTAAGTCATAGACGCTCGATCTTGGCGGCATTCGTCTCAGCACCTGGAAATTAGTATAGAAGCACTGTTTCCCACTGTTTCTGAGGCTAATTCTTGAACCGTAAGTCATAGACTCTCGATCTTGGCGGCATTTGTCTCAGCGCCTGGCAATTAGTATAGAAGCACTGTCTTTGACTTCACTGGATGTTTCCCAGGCGAGCTATTGACAAGTAAATCCTAGACGCTCGATCTTGGTTATTTTCGCTTTCGCGGCTGGCAGCAAAGTTCAGAACCATGTTTATGAGAATAACTTTTGAACCGTAAGTCACAGACGCTCGCTCTTGGCTGCATTCGTTTCAGCTCGTGGCAGCCAGTCTAAAAAAAACACTATCTTGGACTTCTCTGGATGTTTCCCAGGCGAGCTATTGGCAGCATGTTCAGAACCACTGTTTCTGAGGCTAATTATTGAACCGTAAGTCATAGACGCTCGATCTTGGCGGCATTCGTCTCAGCGCCTGGCAATTAGTATAGAAGCACTGTCTTTGACTTCTCTGGATGTTTCCCAGGCGAGCTATTGACAAGTAAATCCTAGACGCTCGATCTTGGTTATTTTCGCTTTGGCGGCTGGCAGCAAAGTTCAGAACCATGTTTCTGTGAATAACTCTTGAACCGTAAGTCACAGACGCTCGCTCTTGGCTGCATTCGTTTCAGCTCGTGGCAGCCAGTCTAAAAAACACTATCTTGGACTTCTCTGGATGTTTCCCAGGCGAGCTATTGGCAGCATGTTTTGAACCACTGTTTCTGAGGCTAATTCTTGAACCGTAAGTCATAGACGCTCGATCTTGGCGGCATTCGTCTCAGCGCCTGGCAATTAGTATAGAAGCACTGTTTCCCACTGTTTCTGAGGCTAATTCTTGAACCGTAAGTCTTAGACGCTTGATCTTGGCGGCATTCGTCTCAGCGCCTGGCAATTAGTATAGAAGCACTGTCTTTGACTTCTCTGGATGTTTCCCAGGCGAGCTATTGACAAGTAAATCCTAGACGCTCGATCTTGGTTACTTTCGCTTTCGCGGCTGGCAGCAAAGTTCAGAACCATGTTTCTGTGAATAACTCTTCAACCGTAAGTCACAGACGCTCGCTCTTGGTTAAATTCGTTTCAGCTCGTGGCAGCCAGTCTAAAAAACACTATCTTGGACTTCTCTGGATGTTTCCCAGGCGAGCTATTGGCAGCATGTTCAGAAACACTGTTTCTGAGGCTAATTCTTGAACCGTAAGTCATAGACGCTCGATCTTGGCGGCATTCGTCTCAGCGCCTGGCAATTAGTATAAAAGCACTGTTTCCCACTGTTTCTGAGGCTAATTCTTGAACCGTAAGTCATAGACGCTCGATCTTGGCGGCATTCGTCTCAGCGCCTGGCAATTAGTATAGAAGCACTGTCTTTGACTGCTCTGGATGTTTCCCAGGCGAGCTATTGACAAGTAAATCCTAGACGCTCGATCTTGGTTATTTTCGCTTTCGCGGCTGGCAGCAAAGTTCAGAACCATGTTTCTGTGAATAACTCTTGAACCGTAAGTGACAGACGCTCGCTCTTGGCTGCATTCGTTTCAGCTCGTGGCAGCCAGTCAAAAAAACACTATCTTGGACTTCTCTGGATGTTTCCCAGGCGAGCTATTGGCAGCATGTTTAGAACCACTGTTTCTGTGGCTAATTCTTGAACCGTAAGTCATAGACGCTCGATCTTGGCGGCATTCGTCTCAGCGCCTGGCAATTAGTATAAAAGCACTGTTTCCCACTGTTTCTGAGGCTAATTCTTGAACCGTAAGTCTTTGACGCTTGATCTTGGCGGCATTCGTCTCAGCGCCTGGCAATTAGTATAGAAACACTGTTTCCCAATGTTTCTGAGGCTAATTCTTGAACCGTAAGTCTTAGACGCTCGATCTTGGCGGCATTCGTCTCAGCGCCTGGCAATTAGTATAGAAGCACTGTCTTTGACTTCTCTGGATGTTTCCCAGGCGAGCTATTGACAAGTAAATCCTAGACGCTCGATCTTGGTTACTTTCGCTTTCGCGGCTGGCAGCAAAGTTCAGAACCATGTTTCTGTGAATAACTCTTGAACCGTAAGTGACACGCTCGCTCTTGGCTGCATTCGTTTCAGCTCGTGGCAGCCAGTCTAAAAAACACTATCTTGGACTTCTCTGGATGTTTCCCAGGCGAGCTATTGGCAGCATGTTTAGAACCACTGTTTCTGAGGCTAATTCTTGAACCGTAAGTCATAGACGCTCGATCTTGGCGGCATTCGTCTCAGCGCCTGACAATTTGTATAAAAGCACTGTTTCCCACTGTTTCTGAGGCTAATTCTTGAACCATAAGTCTTTGACGCTTGATCTTGGCGGCATTCGTCTCAGCGCCTGGCAATTAGTATAGAAACACTGTTTCCCACTGTTTCTGAGGCTAATTCTTGAAGCGTAAGTCTTAGACGCTCGATCTTGGCGGCATTCGTCTCAGCGCCTGGCAATTAGTATAGAAGCACTGTCTTTGACTTCTCTGGATGTTTCCCAGGCGAGCTATTGACAAGTAAATCCTAGACGCTCGATCTTGGTTACTTTCGCTTTCGCGGCTAGCAGCAAAGTTCAGAACCATGTTTCTGTGAATAACTCTTGAACCGTAAGTCACAGACGCTCGCTCTTGGTTGCATTCGTTTCAGCTCGTGGCAGCCAGTCTAAAAAACACTATCTTGGACTTCTCTGGATGTTTCCCAGGCGAGCTATTGGCAGCATGTTTAGAACCACTGTTTCTGAGGCTAATTCTTGAACCGTAAGTCATAGACGCTCGATCTTGGCGGCATTCGTCTCAGCACCTGGAAATTAGTATAGAAACACTGTTTCCCACTGTTTCTGAGGCTAATTCTTGAACCGTAAGTCATAGACGCTCGATCTTGGCGGCATTCGTCTCAGCGCCTGGCAATTAGTATAGAAGCACTGTCTTTGACTTCACTGGATGTTTCCCAGGCGAGCTATTGACAAGTAAATCTTAGACGCTCGATCTTGGTTATTTTCGCTTTCGCGGCTGGCAGCAAAGTTCAGAACCATGTTTCTGTGAATAACTCTTGAACCGTAAGTCACAGACGCTCGCTCTTGGTTGCATTCGTTTCAGCTCATGGCAGCCAGTCTAAAAAACACTATCTTGGACTTCTCTGGATGTTTCCCAGGCGAGCTATTGGCAGCATGTTCAAAACCACTGTTTCTGAGGCTAATTCTTGAACCGTAAGTCATAGACGCTCGATCTTGGCGGCATTCGTCTCAACGCCTGGCAATTAGTATAGAAGCACTGTTTCCCACTGTTTCTGAGGCTAATTCTTGAACCGTAAGTCTTAGACGCTTGATCTTGGCGGCATTCGTCTCAGCGCCTGGCAATTAGTATAGAAGCACTGTCTTTGACTTCTCTGGATGTTTCCCAGGCGAGCTATTGACAAGTAAATCCTAGACGCTCGATCTTGGTTACTTTCGCTTTCGCGGCTGGCAGCAAAGTTCAGAACCATGTTTCTGTGAATAACTCTTGAACCGTAAGTCACAGACGCTCGCTCTTGGCTGCATTCGTTTCAGCTCGTGGCAGTCAATCTAAAAAACACTATCTTGGACTTCTCTGGATGTTTCCCAGGCGAGCTATTGGCAGCATGTTTAGAACCACTGTTTCTGAGGCTAATTCTTGAACCGTAAGTTATAGACGCTCGATCTTGGCGGCATTCGTCTCAGCACCTGGAAATTAGTATAGAAACACTGTTTCCCACTGTTTCTGAGGCTAATTCTTGAACCGTAAGTCATAGACGCTCGATCTTGGCGGCATTCGTCTCAGCGCCTGGCAATTAGTATAGAAGCACTGTCTTTGACTTCACTGGATGTTTCCCAGGCGAGCTATTGACAAGTAAATCTTAGACGCTCGATCTTGGTTATTTTCGCTTTCGCGGCTGGCAGCAAAGTTCAGAACCATGTTTCTGTGAATAACTCTTGAACCGTAAGTCACAGACGCTCGCTCTTGGTTGCATTCGTTTCAGCTCATGGCAGCCAGTCTAAAAAACACTATCTTGGACTTATCTGGATGTTTCCCAGGCGAGCTATTGGCAGCATGTTTAAAACCACTGTTTCTGAGGCTAATTCTTGAACCGTAAGTCATAGACGCTCGATCTTGGCGGCATTCGTCTCAACGCCTGGCAATTAGTATAGAAGCACTGTTTCCCACTGTTTCTGAGGCTAATTCTTGAACCGTAAGTCTTAGACGCTTGATCTTGGCGGCATTCGTCTCAGCGCCTGGCAATTAGTATAGAAGCACTGTCTTTGACTTCTCTGGATGTTTCCCAGGCGAGCTATTGACAAGTAAATCCTAGACGCTCGATCTTGGTTACTTTCGCTTTCGCGGCTGGCAGCAAAGTTCAGAACCATGTTTCTGTGAATAACTCTTGAACCGTAAGTCACAGACGCTCGCTCTTGGCTGCATTCGTTTCAGCTCGTGGCAGTCAGTCTAAAAAACACTATCTTGGACTTCTCTGGATGTTTCCCAGGCGAGCTATTGGCAGCATGTTTAGAACCACTGTTTCTGAGGCTAATTCTTGAACCGTAAGTCATAGACGCTCGATCTTGGCGGCATTCGTCTCAGCACCTGGAAATTAGTATAGAAGCACTGTTTCCCACTGTTTCTGAGGCTAATTCCTGAACCGTAAGTCATAGACGCTCGATCTTGGCGGCATTCGTCTCAGCGCCTGGCAATTAGTATAGAAGCACTGTCTTTGACTTCACTGGATGTTTCCCAGGCGAGCTATTGACAAGTAAATCTTAGACGCTCGATCTTGGTTATTTTCGCTTTCGCGGCTGGCAGCAAAGTTCAGAACCATGTTTCTGTGAATAACTCTTGAACCGTAAGTCACAGACGCTCGCTCTTGGTTGCATTCGTTTCAGCTCATGGCAGCCAGTCTAAAAAAAACTATCTTGGACTTCTCTGGATGTTTCCCAGGCGAGCTATTGGCAGCATGTTCAAAACCACTGTTTCTGAGGCTAATTCTTGAACCGTAAGTCATAGACGCTCGATCTTGGCGGCATTCGTCTCAACGCCTGGCAATTAGTATAAAAGCATTGTTTCCCACTGTTTCTGAGGCTAATTCTTGAACCGTAAGTCTTAGACGCTTGATCTTGGCGGCATTCGTCTCAGCGCCTGGCAATTAGTATAGAAGCACTGTCTTTGACTTCTCTGGATGTTTCCCAGGCGAGCTATTGACAAGTAAATCCTAGACGCTCGATCTTGGTTACTTTCGCTTTCGCGGCTGGCAGCAAAGTTCAGAACCATGTTTCTGTGAATAACTCTTCAACCGTAAGTCACAGACGCTCGCTCTTGGTTAAATTAGTTTCAGCTCGTGGCAGCCAGTCTAAAAAACACTATCTTGGACTTCTCTGGATGTTTCCCAGGCGAGCTATTGGCAGCATGTTCAAAACCACTGTTTCTGAGGCTAATTCTTGAACCGTAAGTCATAGACGCTCGATCTTGGCGGCATTCGTCTCAACGCCTGGCAATTAGTATAGAAGCACTGTTTCCCACTGTTTCTGAGGCTAATTCTTGAACCATAAGTCTTAGACGCTTGATCTTGGCGGCATTCGTCTCAGCGCCTGGCAATTAGTATAAAAGCACTGTTTTTGACTTCTCTGGATGTTTCACAGGCGAGCTATTGACAAGTAAATCCTAGACGCTCGATCTTGGTTATTTTCGCTTTCGCGGCTGGCAGCAAAGTTCAGAACCATGTTTCTGTAAATAACTCTAGAACCGTAAGTCACAAACGCTCGCTCTTGGCTGCATTCGTTTCAGCTCGTGGCCGCCAGTCTAAAAAACACTATCTTGGACTTCTCTGAATGTTTCCCAGACTAGCTATTGGCAGCATGTTTAGAACCACTGTTTCTGAGGCTAATTCTTGAACCGTAAGTCATAGACGCTCGATCTTGGCGGCATTCGTCTCAGCGCCTGGCAATTAGTATAGAAGCACTGTTTCCCACTGTTTCTGAGGCTAATTCTTGAACCGTAAGTCTTAGACGCTTGATCTTGGCGGCATTCGTCTCAGCGCCTGGCAATTAGTATAGAAGCACTGTCTTTGACTTCTCTGGATGTTTCCCAGGCGAGCTATTGACAAGTAAATCCTAGACGCTCGATCTTGGTTACTTTCGCTTTCGCGGCTGGCAGCAAAGTTCAAAACCATGTTTCTGTGAATAACTCTTGAACCGTAAGTCACAGACGCTCGCTCTTGGTTAAATTCGTTTCAGCTCGTGGCAGCCAGTCTAAAAAACACTATCTTGGACTTCTCTGGATGTTTCCCAGGCGAGCTATTGGCAGCATGTTCAGAAACACTGTTTCTGAGGCTAATTCTTGAACCGTAGGTCATAGACGCTCGATCTTGGCGGCATTCGTCTCAGCGCCTGGCAATTAGTATAGAAGCACTGTTTCCCACTGTTTCTGAGGCTAATTCTTGAACCGTAAGTCATAGACGCTCGATCTTGGCGGCATTCGTCTCAGCGCCTGGCAATTAGTATAGAAGCACTGTCTTTGACTTCTCTGGATGTTTCCCAGGCGAGCTATTGACAAGTAAATCCTAGACGCTCGATCTTGGTTATTTTCGCTTTCGCGGCTGGCAGCAAAGTTCAGAACCATGTTTCTGTGAATAAATCTTGAACCGTAAGTGACAGACGCTCGCTCTTGGCTGCATTCGTTTCAGCTCGTGGCAGCCAGTCTAAAAAACACTATCTTGGACTTCTCTGGATGTTTCCCAGGCGAGATATTGGCAGCATGTTTAGAACCACTGTTTCTGTGGCTAATTCTTGAACCGTAAGTCATAGACGCTCGATCTTGGCGGCATTCGTCTCAGCGCCTGGCAATTAGTATAAAAGCACTGTTTCCCACTGTTTCTGAGGCTAATTCTTGAACCGTAAGTCTTAGACGCTTGATCTTGGCGGCATTCGTCTCAGCGCCTGGCAATTAGTATAGAAGCACTGTCTTTGACTTCTTTGGATGTTTCCCAGGCGAGCTATTCACAAGTAAATCCTAGACGCTCGATCTTGGTTACTTTCGCTTTCGCGGCTGGCAGCAAAGTTCAGAACCATGTTTCTGTGAATAACTCTTGAACCGTAAGTCACAGACGCTCGCTCTTGGCTGCATTCGTTTCAGCTCGTGGCAGCCAGTCTAAAAAAAACACTATCTTGGACTTCTCTGGATGTTTCCCAGGCGAGCTATTGGCAGCATGTTCAGAACCACTGTTTCTGAGGCTAATTCTTGAACCGTAAGTCATAGACGCTCGATCTTGGCGGCATTCGTCTCAGCGCCTGGCAATTAGTATGGAAGCACTGTCTTTGACTTCTCTGGATGTTTCCCAGGCGAGCCATTCACAAGTAAATCCTAGACGCTCGATCTTGGTTACTTTCGCTTTCGCGGCTGGCAGCAAAGTTCAGAACCATGTTTCTGTGAATAACTCTTGAACCGTAAGTCACAGACGCTCGCTCTTGGCTGCATTCGTTTCAGCTCGTGGCAGCCAGTCTAAAAAAACACTATCTTGGACTTCTCTGGATGTTTCCCAGGCGAGCTATTGGCAGCATGTTTTGAACCACTGTTTCTGAGGCTAATTCTTGAACCGTAAGTCATTGACGCTTGATCTTGGCGGCATTCGTCTCAGCGCCTGGCAATTAGTATAGAAGCACTGTCTTTGACTTCTCTGGATGTTTCCCAGGCGAGCCATTCACAAGTAAATCCTAGACGCTCGATCTTGGTTACTTTCGCTTTCGCGGCTGGCAGCAAAGTTCAGAACCATGTTTCTGTGAATAACTCTTGAACCGTAAGTCACAGACGCTCGCTCTTGGCTGCATTCGTTTCAGCTCGTGGCAGCCAGTCTAAAAAAACACTATCTTGGACTTCTCTGGATGTTTCCCAGGCGAGCTATTGGCAGCATGTTCAAAACCACTGTTTCTGAGGCTAATTCTTGAACCGTAAGTCATAGACGCTCGATCTTGGCGGCATTCGTCTCAGCGCCTGGCAATTAGTATAGAAGCACTGTTTCCCACTGTTTCTGAGGCTAATTCTTGAACCGTAAGTCTTAGACGCTTGATCTTGGCGGCATTCGTCTCAGCGCCTGGCAATTAGTATAGAAGCACTGTCTTTGACTTATCTGAAAGTTTCCCAGGCGAGCTATTCACAAGTAAATCCTAGACGCTCGATCTTGGTTACTTTCGCTTTCGCGGCTGGCAGCAAAGTTCAGAACCATGTTTCTGTGAATAACTCTTGAACCGTAAGTCACAGACGCTCGCTCTTGGCTGCATTCGTTTCAGCTCGTGGCAGCCAGTCTAAAAAAACACTATCTTGGACTTCTCTGGATGTTTCCCAGGCGAGCTATTGGCAGCATGTTTTGAACCACTGTTTCTGAGGCTAATTCTTGAACCGTAAGTCATAGACGCTCCATCTTGGCGGCATTCGTCTCAGCGCCTGGCAATTAGTATAGAAGCACTGTTTCCCACTGTTTCTGAGGCTAATTCTTGAACCGTAAGTCTTAGACGCTTGATCTTGGCGGCATTCGTCTCAGCGCCTGGCAATTAGTATAGAAGCACTGTCTTTGACTTCTCTGGATGTTTCCCAGGCGAGCTATTCACAAGTAAATCCTAGACGCTCGATCTTGGTTACTTTCGCTTTCGCGGCTGGCAGCAAAGTTCAGAACCATGTTTCTGTGAATAACTCTTGAACCGTA
Organism: Rhinoderma darwinii; assembly: GCF_050947455.1. Classification (NCBI taxonomy): domain Eukaryota; kingdom Metazoa; phylum Chordata; class Amphibia; order Anura; family Rhinodermatidae; genus Rhinoderma; species Rhinoderma darwinii. The sequence continues at coordinate 53,259 of NW_027464317.1, read as the reverse complement.
AGTCACAGACGCTCGCTCTTGGCTGCATTCGTTTCAGCTCGTGGCAGCCATTCTAAAAAAACACTATCTTGGACTTCTCTGGATGTTTCCCAGGCGAGCTATTGGCAGCATGTTTTGAACCACTGTTTCTGAGGCTAATTCTTGAACCGTAAGTCATAGACGCTTGATCTTGGCGGCATACGTCTCAGCGCCTGGCAATTAGTATAGGAGCACTGTCTTTGACTTCTCTGGATGTTTCCCAGGCGAGCCATTCACAAGTAAATCCTAGACGCTCGATCTTGGTTACTTTCGCTTTCGCGGCTGGCAGCAAAGTTCAGAACCATGTTTCTGTGAATAACTCTTGAACCGTAAGTCACAGACGCTCGCTCTTGGCTGCATTCGTTTCAGCTCGTGGCAGCCAGTCTAAAAAAACACTATCTTGGACTTCTCTGGATGTTTCCCAGGCGAGCTATTGGCAGCATGTTCAAAACCACTGTTTCTGAGGCTAATTCTTGAACCGTAAGTCATAGACGCTCGATCTTGGCGGCATTCGTCTCAGCGCCTGGCAATTAGTATAGAAGCACTGTTTCCCACTGTTTCTGAGGCTAATTCTTGAACCGTAAGTCTTAGACGCTTGATCTTGGCGGCATTCGTCTCAGCGCCTGGCAATTAGTATAGAAGCACTGTCTTTGACTTATCTGAAAGTTTCCCAGGCGAGCTATTCACAAGTAAATCCTAGACGCTCGATCTTGGTTACTTTCGCTTTCGCGGCTGGCAGCAAAGTTCAGAACCATGTTTCTGTGAATAACTCTTGAACCGTAAGTCACAGACGCTCGCTCTTGGCTGCATTCGTTTCAGCTCGTGGCAGTCAGTCTAAAAAAACACTATCTTGGACTTCTCTGGATGTTTCCCAGGCGAGCTATTGGCAGCATGTTTTGAACCACTGTTTCTGAGGCTAATTCTTGAACCGTAAGTCATAGACGCTCGATCTTGGCGGCATTCGTCTCAGCGCCTGGCAATTAGTATAGAAGCACTGTTTCCCACTGTTTCTGAGGCTAATTCTTGAACCGTAAGTCTTAGACGCTTGATCTTGGCGGCATTCGTCTCAGCGCCTGGCAATTAGTATATAAGCACTGTCTTTGACTTCTCTGGATGTTTCCCAGGCGAGCTATTCACAAGTAAATCCTAGACGCTCGATCTTGGTTACTTTCGCTTTCGCGGCTGGCAGCAAAGTTCAGAACCATGTTTCTGTGAATAACTCTTGAACCGTAAGTCACAGACGCTCGCTCTTGGCTGCATTCGTTTCAGCTCGTGGCAGCCAGTCTAAAAAAACACTATCTTGGACTTCTCTGGATGTTTCCCAGGCGAGCTATTGGCAGCATGTTTTGAACCACTGTTTCTGAGGCTAATTCTTGAACCGTAAGTCATAGACGCTTGATCTTGGCGGCATTCGTCTCAGCGCCTGGCAATTAGTATAGAAGCACTGTCTTTGTCTTCACTGGATGTTTCCCAGGCGAGCTATTGACAAGTAAATCCTAGACGCTCGATCTTGGTTATTTTCGCTTTCGCGGCTGGCAGCAAAGTTCAGAACCATGTTTCTGTGAATAACTCTTGAACCGTAAGTCACAGACGCTCGCTCTAGGCTGCATTCGTTTCAGCTCGTGGCAGCCAGTCTAAAAAACACTATCTTGGACTTCTCTGGATGTTTCCCAGGCGAGCTATTGGCAGCATGTTCAGAACCACTGTTTCTGAGGCTAATTCTTGAACCGTAAGTCATAGACGCTCGATCTTGGCGGCATTCGTCTCAGCGCCTGGCAATTAGTATAGAAGCACTGTTTCCCACTGTTTCTGAGGCTAATTCTTGAACCGTAAGTCTTAGACGCTTGATCTTGGCGGCATTCGTCTCAGCGCCTGGCAATTAGTATAGCTGCACTGTCTTTGACTTCTCTGGATGTTTTCCAGGCGAGCTATTCACAAGTAAATCCTAGACGCTCGATCTTGGTTGCTTTCGCTTTCGCGGCTGGCAGCAAAGTTCAGAACCATGTTTATGAGAATAACTTTTGAACCGTTAGTCACAGACGCTCGCTCTTGGCTGCATTCGTTTCAGCTCGTGGCAGCCAGTCTAAAAAAAACACTATCTTGGACTTCTCTGGATGTTTCCCAGGCGAGCTATTGGCAGCATGTTCAGAACCACTGTTTCTGAGGCTAATTCTTGAACCGTAAGTCATAGACGCTCGATCTTGGCGGCATTCGTCTCAGCGCCTGGCAATTAGTATAGAAGCACTGTATTTGACTTCTCTGGATGTTTCCCAGGCGAGCTATTGACAAGTAAATCCTAGACGCTCGATCTTGGTTATTTTCGCTTTCGCGGCTGGCAGCAAAGTTCCGAACCATGTTTCTGTGAATAACTCTTGAACCGTAAGTCACATACGCTCGCTCTTGGCTGCATTCGTTTCAGCTCGTGGCAGCCAGTCTAAAAAAACACTATCTTGGACTTCTCTGGATGTTTCCCAGGCGAGCTATTGGCAGCATGTTTTGAACCACTGTTTCTGAGGCTAATTCTTGAACCGTAAGTCATAGACGCTTGATCTTGGCGGCATTCGTCTCAGCGCCTGGCAATTAGTATAGAAGCACTGTCTTTGACTTCTCTGGATGTTTCCCAGGCGAGCTATTCACAAGTAAATCCTAGACGCTCGATCTTGGTTACTTTCGCTTTCGCGGCTGGCAGCAAAGTTCAGAACCATGTTTCTGTGAATAACTCTTGAACCGTAAGTCACAGACGCTCGCTCTTGGCTGCATTCGTTTCAGCTCGTGGCAGCCAGTCTAAAAAAACACTATCTTGGACTTCTCTGGATGTTTCCCAGGCGAGCTATTGGCAGCATGTTCAAAACCACTGTTTCTGAGGCTAATTCTTGAACCGTAAGTCATAGACGCTCGATCTTGGCGGCATTCGTCTCAGCGCCTGGCAATTAGTTTAGAAGCACTGTTTCCCACTGTTTCTGAGGCTAATTCTTGAACCGTAAGTCTTAGACGCTTGATCTTGGCGGCATTCGTCTCAGCGCCTGGCAATTAGTATAGAAGCACTGTCTTTGACTTATCTGAAAGTTTCCCAGGCGAGCTATTCACAAGTAAATCCTAGACGCTCGATCTTGGTTACTTTCGCTTTCGCGGCTGGCAGCAAAGTTCAGAACCATGTTTCTGTGAATAACTCTTGAACCGTAAGTGACAGACGCTCGCTCTTGGCTGCATTCGTTTCAGCTCGTGGCAGTCAGTCTAAAAAACACTATCTTGGACTTCTCTGGATGTTTCCCAGGCGAGCTATTGGCAGCATGTTTAGAACCACTGTTTCTGAGGCTAATTCTTGAACCGTAAGTCATAGACTCTCGATCTTGGCGGCATTCGTCTCAGCGCCTGGCAATTAGTATAGAAGCACTGTTTCCCACTGTTTTTGAGGCTAATTCTTGAACCGTAAGTCTTAGACGCTTGATCTTGGCGGCATTCGTCTCAGCGCCTGGCAATTAGTATAGAAGCACTGTCTTTGACTTATCTGAAAGTTTCCCAGGCGAGCTATTCACAAGTAAATCCTAGACGCTCGATCTTGGTTACTTTCGCTTTCGCGGCTGGCAGCAAAGTTCAGAACCATGTTTCTGTGAATAACTCTTGAACCGTAAGTCACAGACGCTCGCTCTTGGCTGCATTCGTTTCAGCTCGTGGCAGTCAGTCTAAAAAACACTATCTTGGACTTCTCTGGATGTTTCCCAGGCGAGCTATTGGCAGCATGTTTAGAACCACTGTTTCTGAGGCTAATTCTTGAACCGTAAGTCATAGACGCTTGATCTTGGCGGCATTCGTCTCAGCGCCTGGCAATTAGTATAGAAGCACTGTTTCCCACTGTTTTTGAGGCTAATTCTTGAACCGTAAGTCTTAGACGCTTGATCTTGGCGGCATTCGTCTCAGCGCCTGGCAATTAGTATAGAAGCACTGTCTTTGACTTATCTGAAAGTTTCCCAGGCGAGCTATTCACAAGTAAATCCTAGACGCTCGATCTTGGTTACTTTCGCTTTCGCGGCTGGCAGCAAAGTTCAGAACCATGTTTCTGTGAATAACTCTTGAACCGTAAGTCACAGACGCTCGCTCTTGGCTGCATTCGTTTCAGCTCGTGGCAGTCAGTCTAAAAAACACTATCTTGGACTTCTCTGGATGTTTCCCAGGCGAGCTATTGGCAGCATGTTTTGAACCACTGTTTCTGAGGCTAATTCTTGAACCGTAAGTCATAGACGCTTGATCTTGGCGGCATTCGTCTCAGCGCCTGGCAATTAGTATAGAAGCACTGTCTTTGACTTCACTGGATGTTTCCCAGGCGAGCTATTGACAAGTAAATCCTAGACGCTCGATCTTGGTTATTTTCGCTTTCGCGGCTGGCAGCAAAGTTCAGAACCATGTTTCTGTGAATAACTCTTGAACCGTAAGTCACAGACGCTCGCTCTTGGCTGCATTCGTTTCAGCTCGTGGCAGTCAGTCTAAAAAACACTATCTTGGACTTCTCTGGATGTTTCCCAGGCGAGCTATTGGCAGCATGTTTAGAACCACTGTTTCTGAGGCTAATTCTTGAACCGTAAGTCATAGACGCTCGATCTTGGCGGCATTCGTCTCAGCGCCTGGCAATTAGTATAGAAGCACTGTCTTTGACTTCTCTGGATGTTTCCCAGGCGAGCTATTGACAAGTAAATCCTAGACGCTCGATCTTGGTTATTTTCGCTTTCGCGGCTGGCAGCAAAGTTCAGAACCATGTTTCTGTGAATAACTCTTGAACCGTAAGTGACAGACGCTCGCTCTTGGCTGCATTCGTTTCAGCTATTGGCAGCCAGTCTAAAAAACACTATATTGGACTTCTCTGGATGTTTCCCAGGCGAGCTATTGGCAGCATGTTTAGAACCACTGTTTCTGAGGCTAATTCTTGAACCGTAAGTCATAGACGCTCGATCTTGGCGGCATTCGTCTCAGCGCCTGGCAATTAGTATAAAGCACTGTTTCCCACTGTTTCTGAGCTAATTCTTGAACCGTAAGTCTTTGACGCTTGATCTTGGCGGCATTCGTCTCAGCGCCTGGCAATTAGTATAGAAACACTGTTTCCCACTGTTTCTGAGGCTAATTCTTGAACCGTAAGTCTTAGACGCTCGATCTTGGCGGCATTCGTCTCAGCGCCTGGCAATTAGTATAGAAGCACTGTCTTTGACTTCTCTGGATGTTTCCCAGGCGAGCTATTGACAAGTAAATCCTAGAAGCTCGATCTTGGTTACTTTCGCTTTCGCGGCTGTCAGCAAAGTTCAGAACCATGTTTCTGTGAATAACTCTTGAACCGTAAGTGACAGACGCTCGCTCTTGGCTGCATTCGTTTCAGCTCGTGGCAGTCAGTCTAAAAAACACTATCTTGGACTTCTCTGGATGTTTCCCAGGCGAGCTATTGGCAGCATGTTTAGAACCACTGTTTCTGAGGCTAATTCTTGAACCGTAAGTCATAGACGCTCGATCTTGGCGGCATTCGTCTCAGCGCCTGGCAATTAGTATAGAAGCACTGTTTCCCACTGTTTTTGAGGCTAATTCTTGAACCGTAAGTCTTAGACGCTTGATCTTGGCGGCATTCGTCTCAGCGCCTGGCAATTAGTATAGAAGCACTGTCTTTGACTTATCTGAAAGTTTCCCAGGCGAGCTATTCACAAGTAAATCCTAGACGCTCGATCTTGGTTACTTTCGCTTTCGCGGCTGGCAGCAAAGTTCAGAACCATGTTTCTGTGAATAACTCTTGAACCGTAAGTCACAGACGCTCGCTCTTGGCTGCATTCGTTTCAGCTCGTGGCAGTCAGTCTAAAAAACACTATCTTGGACTTCTCTGGATGTTTCCCAGGCGAGCTATTGGCAGCATGTTTAGAACCACTGTTTCTGAGGCTAATTCTTGAACCGTAAGTCATAGACGCTCGATCTTGGCGGCATTCGTCTCAGCGCCTGGCATTTAGTATAGAAGCACTGTCTTTGACTTCTCTGGATGTTTCCCAGGCGAGCTATTGACAAGTAAATCCTAGACGCTCGATCTTGGTTATTTTCGCTTTCGCGGCTGGCAGCAAAGTTCAGAACCATGTTTCTGTGAATAACTCTTGAACCGTAAGTGACAGACGCTCGCTCTTGGCTGCATTCGTTTCAGCTATTGGCAGCCAGTCTAAAAAACACTATATTGGACTTCTCTGGATGTTTCCCAGGCGAGCTATTGGCAGCATGTTTAGAACCACTGTTTCTGAGGCTAATTCTTGAACCGTAAGTCATAGACGCTCGATCTTGGCGGCATTCGTCTCAGCGCCTGGCAATTAGTATAAAAGCACTGTTTCCCACTGTTTCTGAGCTAATTCTTGAACCGTAAGTCTTTGACGCTTGATCTTGGCGGCATTCGTCTCAGCGCCTGGCAATTAGTATAGAAACACTGTTCCCACTGTTTCTGAGGCTAATTCTTGAACCGTTAGTCTTAGACGCTCGATCTTGGCGGCATTCGTCTCAGCGCCTGGCAATTAGTATAGAAGCACTGTCTTTGACTTCTCTGGATGTTTCCCAGGCGAGCTATTGACAAGTAAATCCTAGAAGCTCGATCTTGGTTACTTTCGCTTTCGCGGCTGGCAGCAAAGTTCAGAACCATGTTTCTGTGAATAACTCTTGAACCGTAAGTCACAGACCCTCGCTCTTGGTTGCATTTGTTTCAGCTCGTGGCAGCCAGTCTAAAAAACACTATCTTGGACTTCTCTGGATGTTTCCCAGGCGAGCTATTGACAAGTAAATCCTAGACGCTCGATCTTGGTTACTTTCGCTTTCGCGGCTGGCAGCAAAGTTCAGAACCATGTTTCTGTGAATAACTCTTGAACCGTAAGTCACAGACGCTCGCTCTTGGCTGCATTCGTTTCAGCTCGTGGCAGCCAGTCTAAAAAACACTATCTTGGACTTCTCTGGATATTTCCCAGCCGAGCTATTGGCAGCATGTTCAAAACCACTGTTTCTGAGGCTAATTCTTGAACCGTAAGTCAGACGCTCGATCTTGGCGGCATTCGTCTCAGCGCCTGGCAATTAGTATAGAAGCACTGTTTCCCACTGTTTCTGAGGCTAATTCTTGAACCGTAAGTCTTAGACGCTTGATCTTGGCGGCATTCGTCTCAGCGCCTGGCAATTAGTATAGAAGCACTGTCTTTGACTTCTCTGGATGTTTCCCAGGCGAGCTATTCACAAGTAAATCCTAGACTGTCGATCTTGGTTACTTTTGCTTTCGCGGGTGGCAGCAAAGTTCAGAACCATGTTTCTGTGAATAACTCTTGAACCGTAAGTCACAAACGCTCGCTCTTGGCTGCATTCGTTTCAGCTCGTGGCAGCCAGTCTAAAAAAACACTATCTTGGACTTCTCTGGATGTTTCCCAGGCGAGCTATTGGCAGCATGTTCAGAACCACTGTTTCTGAGGCTAATTCTTGAACCGTAAGTCATAGACGCTCGATCTTGGCGGCATTCGTCTCAGCGCCTGGCAATTAGTATAGAAGCACTGTTTCCCACTGTTTCTGAGGCTAATTCTTGAACCGTAAGTCATAGACGCTCGATCTTGGCGGCATTCATCTCAGCGCCTGGAAATTAGTATAGAAGCACTGTTTCCCACTGTTTCTGAGGCTAATTCTTGAACCGTAAGTCATAGACGCTCGATCTTGGCGGCATTCGTCTCAGCGCCTGGCAATTAGTATAAAAGCACTGTTTCCCACTGTTTCTGAGGCTAATTCTTGAACCGTAAGTCTTAGACGCTTGATCTTGGCGGCATTCGTCTCAGCGCCTGGCAATTAGTATAGAAGCACTGTCTTTGACTTCTCTGGATGTTTCCCAGGCGAGCTATTGACAAGTAAATCCTAGACGCTCGGTCTTGGTTACTTTCGCTTTCGCGGCTGGCAGCAAAATTCAGAACCATGTTTCTGTGAATAACTCTTGAACCGTAAGTCACAGACGCTCGCTCTTGATTGCATTCGTTTCAGCTCGTGGCAGCCAGTCTAAAAAACACTATCTTGGACTTCTCTGGATGTTTCCCAGGCGAGCTATTGGCAGCATGTTCAAAACCACTGTTTCTGAGGCTAATTCTTGAACCGTAAGTCATAGACGCTCGATCTTGGCGGCATTCGTCTCAGCGCCTGGCAATTAGTATAGAAGCACTGTTTCCCACTGTTTCTGAGGCTAATTCTTGAACCGTAAGTCTTAGACGCTTGATCTTGGCGGCATTCGTCTCAGCGCCTGGCAATTAGTATAGAAGCACTGTCTTTGACTTATCTGGATGTTTCCCAGGCGAGCTATTGACAAGTAAATCCTAGACGCTCGATCTTGGTTATTTTCGCTTTCGCGGCTGGCAGCAAAGTTCAGAACCATGTTTCTGTGAATAACTCTTGAACCGTAAGTGACAGACGCTCGCTCTTGGCTGCATTCGTTTCAGCTCGTGGCAGCCAGTCTAAAAAAACACTATCTTGGACTTCTCTGGATGTTTCCCAGGCGAGCTATTGGCAGCATGTTTAGAACCACTGTTTCTGAGGCTAATTCTTGAACCGTAAGTCATAGACGCTCGATCTTGGCGGCATTCGTCACAGCGCCTGGCAATTAGTATAAAAGCACTGTTTCCCACTGTTTCTGAGGCTAATTCTTGAACCGTAAGTCTTTGACGCTTGATCTTGGCGGCATTCGTCTCAGCGCCTGGCAATTAGTATAGAAGCACTGTTTCCCACTGTTTCTGAGGCTAATTCTTGAACCGTAAGTCATAGACGCTCGATCTTGGCGGCATTCGTCTCAGCGCCTGGCAATTAGTATAGAAGCACTGTCTTTGACTTCACTGGATGTTTCCCAGGCGAGCTATTGACAAGTAAATCCTAGACGCTCGATCTTGGTTATTTTCGCTTTCGCGGCTGGCAGCAAAGTTCAGAACCATGTTTCTGTGAATAACTCTTGAACCGTAAGTCACAGACGCTCGCTCTTGGTGGCATTCGTTTCAGTTCGTGGCAGCCAGTCTAAAAAAACACTATCTTGGACTTCTCTGGATGTTTCCCAGGCGAGCTATTGACAAGTAAATCCTAGACGCTCGATCTTGGTTACTTTCGCTTTCGCGGCTGGCAGCAAAGTTCAGAACCATGTTTCTGTGAATAACTCTTGAACCGTAAGTGACAGACGCTCGCTCTTGGCTGCATTCGTTTCAGCTATTGGCAGCCAGTCTAAAAAACACTATCTTGGACTTCTCTGGATGTTTCCCAGGCGAGCTATTGGCAGCATGTTTAGAACCACTGTTTCTGAGGCTAATTCTTGAACCGTAAGTCATAGACGCTCGATCTTGGCGGCATTCGTCTCAGCGCCTGGCAATTAGTATAAAAGCACTGTTTCCCACTGTTTCTGAGCTAATTCTTGAACCGTAAGTCTTTGACGCTTGATCTTGGCGGCATTCGTCTCAGCGCCTGGCAATTAGTATAGAAACACTGTTTCCCACTGTTTCTGAGGCTAATTCTTGAACCGTAAGTCTTAGACGCTCGATCTTGGCGGCATTCGTCTCAGCGCCTGGCAATTAGTATAGAAGCACTGTCTTTGACTTCTCTGGATGTTTCCCAGGCGAGCTATTGACAAGTAAATCCTAGAAGCTCGATCTTGGTTACTTTCGCTTTCGCGGCTGGCAGCAAAGTTCAGAACCATGTTTCTGTGAATAACTCTTGAACCGTAAGTCACAGACCCTCGCTCTTGGTTGCATTTGTTTCAGCTCGTGGCAGCCAGTCTAAAAAACACTATCTTGGACTTCTCTGGATGTTTCCCAGGCGAGCTATTGACAAGTAAATCCTAGACGCTCGATCTTGGTTACTTTCGCTTTCGCGGCTGGCAGCAAAGTTCAGAACCATGTTTCTGTGAATAACTCTTGAACCGTAAGTCACAGACGCTCGCTCTTGGCTGCATTCGTTTCAGCTCGTGGCAGCCAGTCTAAAAAACACTATCTTGGACTTCTCTGGATATTTCCCAGCCGAGCTATTGGCAGCATGTTCAAAACCACTGTTTCTGAGGCTAATTCTTGAACCGTAAGTCAGACGCTCGATCTTGGCGGCATTCGTCTCAGCGCCTGGCAATTAGTATAGAAGCACTGTTTCCCACTGTTTCTGAGGCTAATTCTTGAACCGTAAGTCATAGACGCTCGATCTTGGCGGCATTCGTCTCAGCGCCTGGCAATTAGTATAGAAGCACTGTCTTTGACTTCTCTGGATGTTTCCCAGGCGAGCTATTCACAAGTAAATCCTAGACGGTCGATCTTGGTTACTTTCGCTTTCGCGGGTGGCAGCAAAGTTCAGAACCATGTTTCTGTGAATAACTCTTGAACCGTAAGTCACAAACGCTCGCTCTTGGCTGCATTCGTTTCAGCTCGTGGCAGCCAGTCTAAAAAAACACTATCTTGGACTTCTCTGGATGTTTCCCAGGCGAGCTATTGGCAGCATGTTCAGAACCACTGTTTCTGAGGCTAATTCTTGAACCGTAAGTCATAGACGCTCGATCTTGGCGGCATTCGTCTCAGCGCCTGGCAATTAGTATAGAAGCACTGTTTCCCACTGTTTCTGAGGCTAATTCTTGAACCGTAAGTCATAGACGCTCGATCTTGGCGACATTCGTCTCAGCGCCTGGAAATTAGTATAGAAGCACTGTTTCCCACTGTTTCTGAGGCTAATTCTTGAACCGTAAGTCATAGACGCTCGATCTTGGCGGCATTCGTCTCAGCGCCTGGCAATTAGTATAGAAGCACTGTCTTTGACTTCACTGGATGTTTCCCAGGCGAGCTATTGACAAGTAAATCCTAGACGCTCGATCTTGGTTATTTTCGCTTTCGCGGCTGGCAGCAAAGTTCAGAACCATGTTTCTGTGAATAACTCTTGAACCGTAAGTCACAGACGCTCGCTCTTGGCTGCATTCGTTTCAGCTCGTGGCAGCCAGTCTAAAAAACACTATCTTGGACTTCTCTGGATGTTTCCCAGGCGAGCTATTGGCAGCATGTTTAGAACCACTGTTTCTGAGGCTAATTCTTGAACCGTAAGTCATAGACGCTCGATCTTGGCGGCATTCGTCTCAGCGCCTGGCAATTAGTATAAAAGCACTGTTTCCCACTGTTTCTGAGGCTAATTCTTGAACCGTAAGTCTTAGACGCTTGATCTTGGCGGCATTCGTCTCAGCGCCTGGCAATTAGTATAGAAGCACTGTCTTTGACTTCTCTGGATGTTTCCCAGGCGAGCTATTGACAAGTAAATCCTAGACGCTCGGTCTTGGTTACTTTCGCTTTCGCGGCTGGCAGCAAAATTCAGAACCATGTTTCTGTGAATAACTCTTGAACCGTAAGTCACAGACGCTCGCTCTTGATTGCATTCGTTTCAGCTCGTGGCAGCCAGTCTAAAAAACATTATCTTGGACTTCTCTGGATGTTTCCCAGGCGAGCTATTGGCAGCATGTTCAGAAACACTGTTTCTGAGGCTAATTCTTGAACCGTAAGTCATAGACGCTCGATCTTGGCGGCATTCGTCTCAGCGCCTGGCAATTAGTTTAGAAGCACTGTTTCCCACTGTTTCTGAGGCTAATTCTTGAACCGTAAGTCATAGACGCTCGATCTTGGCGGCATTCGTCTCAGCGCCTGGCAATTAGTATAGAAGCACTGTCTTTGACTTCTCTGGATGTTTCCCAGGCGAGCTATTGACAAGTAAATCCTAGACGCTCGATCTTGGTTATTTTCGCTTTCGCGGCTGGCAGCAAAGTTCAGAACCATGTTTCTGTGAATAACTCTTGAACCGTAAGTGACAGACGCTCGCTCTTGGCTGCATTCGTTTCAGCTCGTGGCAGCCAGTCTAAAAAACACTATCTTGGACTTCTCTGGATGTTTCCCAGGCGAGCTATTGGCAGCATGTTTAGAACCACTGTTTCTGAGGCTAATTCTTGAACCGTAAGTCATAGACGCTCGATCTTGGCGGCATTCGTCACAGCGCCTGGCAATTAGTATAAAAGCACTGTTTCCCACTGTTTCTGAGGCTAATTCTTGAACCGTAAGTCTTTGACGCTTGATCTTGGCGGCATTCGTCTCAGCGCCTGGCAATTAGTATAGAAGCACTGTTTCCCACTGTTTCTGAGGCTAATTCTTGAACCGTAAGTCATAGACGCTCGATCTTGGCGGCATTCGTCTCAGCGCCTGGCAATTAGTATAGAAGCACTGTCTTTGACTTCACTGGATGTTTCCCAGGCGAGCTATTGACAAGTAAATCCTAGACGCTCGATCTTGGTTATTTTCGCTTTCGCGGCTGGCAGCAAAGTTCAGAACCATGTTTCTGTGAATAACTCTTGAACCGTAAGTCACAGACGCTCGCTCTTGGCTGCATTCGTTTCAGCTCGTGGCAGCCAGTCTAAAAAACACTATCTTGGACTTCTCTGGATGTTTCCCAGGCGAGCTATTGGCAGCATGTTTAGAACCACTGTTTCTGAGGCTAATTCTTGAACCGTAAGTCATAGACGCTCGATCTTGGCGGCATTCGTCTCAGCGCCTGGCAATTAGTATAAAAGCACTGTTTCCCACTGTTTCTGAGGCTAATTCTTGAACCGTAAGTCTTTGACGCTTGATCTTGGCGGCATTCGTCTCAGCGCCTGGCAATTAGTATAGAAACACTGTTTCCCACTGTTTCTGAGGCTAATTCTTGAACCGTAAGTCTTAGACGCTCGATCTTGGCGGCATTCGTCTCAGCGCCTGGCAATTAGTATAGAAGCACTGTCTTTGACTTCTCTGGATGTTTCCCAGGCGAGCTATTGACAAGTAAATCCTAGAAGCTCGATCTTGGTTACTTTCGCTTTCGCGGCTGGCAGCAAAGTTCAGAACCATGTTTCTGTGAATAACTCTTGAACCGTAAGTCACAGACCCTCGCTCTTGGTTGCATTTGTTTCAGCTCGTGGCAGCCAGTCTAAAAAACACTATCTTGGACTTCTCTGGATGTTTCCCAGGTGAGCTATTGACAAGTAAATCCTAGACGCTCGATCTTGGTTACTTTCGCTTTCGCGGCTGGCAGCAAAGTTCAGAACCATGTTTCTGTGAATAATTCTTGAACCGTAAGTCACAGACGCTCGCTCTTGGCTGCATTCGTTTCAGCTCGTGGCAGCCAGTCTAAAAAACACTATCTTGGACTTCTCTGGATATTTCCCAGCCGAGCTATTGGCAGCATGTTCAAAACCACTGTTTCTGAGGCTAATTCTTGAACCGTAAGTCAGACGCTCGATCTTGGCGGCATTCGTCTCAGCGCCTGGCAATTAGTATAGAAGCACTGTTTCCCACTGTCTCTGAGGCTAATTCTTGAACCGTAAGTCATAGACGCTCGATCTTGGCGGCATTCGTCTCAGCGCCTGGAAATTAGTATAGAAGCACTGTTTCCCACTGTTTCTGAGGCTAATTCTTGAACCGTAAGTCATAGACGCTCGATCTTGGCGGCATTCGTCTCAGCGCCTGGCAATTAGTATAGAAGCACTGTCTTTGACTTCTCTGGATGTTTCCCAGGCGAGCTATTGACAAGTAAATCCTAGACGCTCGGTCTTGGTTACTTTCGCTTTCGCGGCTGGCAGCAAAATTCAGAACCATGTTTCTGTGAATAACTCTTGAACCGTAAGTCACAGACGCTCGCTCTTGATTGCATTCGTTTCAGCTCGTGGCAGCCAGTCTAAAAAACACTATCTTGGACTTCTCTGGATGTTTCCCAGGCGAGCTATTGGCAGCATGTTCAAAACCACTGTTTCTGAGGCTAATTCTTGAACCGTAAGTCATAGACGCTCGATCTTGGCGGCATTCGTCTCAGCGCCTGGCAATTAGTATAGAAGCACTGTTTCCCACTGTTTCTGAGGCTAATTCTTGAACCGTAAGTCTTAGACGCTTGATCTTGGCGGCATTCGTCTCAGCGCCTGGCAATTAGTATAGAAGCACTGTCTTTGACTTATCTGGATGTTTCCCAGGCGAGCTATTCACAAGTAAATCCTAGACGCTCGTTCTTGGTTACTTTCGCTTTCGCGGCTGGCAGCAATGTTCAGAACCATGTTTCTGTGAATAACTCTTGAACCGTAAGTGACAGACGCTCGCTCTTGGCTGCATTCGTTTCAGCTCGTGGCAGCCAGTCTAAAAAACACTATCTTGGACTTCTCTGGATGTTTCCCAGGCGAGCTATTGGCAGCATGTTTAGAACCACTGTTTCTGAGGCTAATTCTTGAACCGTAAGTCATAGACGCTCGATCTTGGCGGCATTCGTCTCAGCGCCTGGCAATTAGTATAAAAGCACTGTTTCCCACTGTTTCTGAGGCTAATTCTTGAACCGTAAGTCTTTGACGCTTGATCTTGGCGGCATTCGTCTCAGCGCCTGGCAATTAGTATAGAAACACTGTTTCCCACTGTTTCTGAGGCTAATTCTTGAACCGTAAGTCTTAGACGCTCGATCTTGGCGGCATTCGTCTCAGCGCCTGGCAATTAGTATAGAAGCACTGTCTTTGACTTCTCTGGATGTTTCCCAGGCGAGCTATTGACAAGTAAATCCTAGAAGCTCGATCTTGGTTACTTTCGCTTTCGCGGCTGGCAGCAAAGTTCAGAACCATGTTTCTGTGAATAACTCTTGAACCGTAAGTCACAGACCCTCGCTCTTGGTTGCATTTGTTTCAGCTCGTGGCAGCCAGTCTAAAAAACACTATCTTGGACTTCTCTGGATGTTTCCCAGGCGAGCTATTGACAAGTAAATCCTAGACGCTCGATCTTGGTTACTTTCGCTTTCGCGGCTGGCAGCAAAGTTCAGAACCATGTTTCTGTGAATAACTCTTGAACCGTAAGTCACAGACGCTCGCTCTTGGCTGCATTCGTTTCAGCTCGTGGCAGCCAGTCTAAAAAACACTATCTTGGACTTCTCTGGATATTTCCCAGCCGAGCTATTGGCAGCATGTTCAAAACCACTGTTTCTGAGGCTAATTCTTGAACCGTAAGTCAGACGCTCGATCTTGGCGGCATTCGTCTCAGCGCCTGGCAATTAGTATAGAAGCACTGTTTCCCACTGTCTCTGAGGCTAATTCTTGAACCGTAAGTCATAGACGCTCGATCTTGGCGGCATTCGTCTCAGCGCCTGGCAATTAGTATAGAAGCACTGTCTTTGACTTCTCTGGATGTTTCCCAGGCGAGCTATTGACAAGTAAATCCTAGACGCTCGGTCTTGGTTACTTTCGCTTTCGCGGCTGGCAGCAAAATTCAGAACCATGTTTCTGTGAATAACTCTTGAACCGTAAGTCACAGACGCTCGCTCTTGATTGCATTCGTTTCAGCTCGTGGCAGCCAGTCTAAAAAACACTATCTTGGACTTCTCTGGATGTTTCCCAGGCGAGCTATTGGCAGCATGTTTAGAACCACTGTTTCTCAGGCTAATTCTTGAACCGTAAGTCATAGACGCTCGATCTTGGCGGCATTCGTCACAGCGCCTGGCAATTAGTATAAAAGCACTGTTTCCCACTGTTTCTGAGGCTAATTCTTGAACCGTAAGTCTTTGACGCTTGATCTTGGCGGCATTCGTCTCAGCGCCTGGCAATTAGTATAGAAGCACTGTTTCCCACTGTTTCTGAGGCTAATTCTTGAACCGTAAGTCATAGACGCTCGATCTTGGCGGCATTCGTCTCAGCGCCTGGCAATTAGTATAGAAGCACTGTCTTTGACTTCACTGGATGTTTCCCAGGCGAGCTATTGACAAGTAAATCCTAGACGCTCGATCTTGGTTATTTTCGCTTTCGCGGCTGGCAGCAAAGTTCAGAACCATGTTTCTGTGAATAACTCTTGAACCGTAAGTCACAGACGCTCGCTCTTGGCTGCATTCGTTTCAGCTCGTGGCAGCCAGTCTAAAAAACACTATCTTGGACTTCTCTGCATGTTTCCCAGGCGAGCTATTGGCAGCATGTTTAGAACCACTGTTTCTGAGGCTAATTCTTGAACCGTAAGTCATAGACGCTCGATCTTGGCGGCATTCGTCTCAGCGCCTGGCAATTAGTATAAAAGCACTGTTTCCCACTGTTTCTGAGGCTAATTCTTGAACCGTAAGTCTTAGACGCTTGATCTTGGCGGCATTCGTCTCAGCGCCTGGCAATTAGTATAGAAGCACTGTCTTTGACTTCTCTGGATGTTTCCCAGGCGAGCTATTGACAAGTAAATCCTAGACGCTCGGTCTTGGTTACTTTCGCTTTCGCGGCTGGCAGCAAAATTCAGAACCATGTTTCTGTAAAAAACTCTTGAACCGTAAGTCACAGACGCTCGCTCTTGATTGCATTCGTTTCAGCTCGTGGCAGCCAGTCTAAAAAACACTATCTTGGACTTCTCTGGATGTTTCCCAGGCGAGCTATTGGCAGCATGTTCAAAACCACTGTTTCTGAGGCTAATTCTTGAACCGTAAGTCATAGACGCTCGATCTTGGCGGCATTCGTCTCAGCGCCTGGCAATTAGTATAGAAGCACTGTTTCCCACTGTTTCTGAGGCTAATTCTTGAACCGTAAGTCTTAGACGCTTGATCTTGGCGGCATTCGTCTCAGCGCCTGGCAATTAGTATAGAAGCACTGTCTTTGACTTATCTGGATGTTTCCCAGGCGAGCTATTCACAAGTAAATCCTAGACGCTCGTTCTTGGTTACTTTCGCTTTCGCGGCTGGCAGCAATGTTCAGAACCATGTTTCTGTGAATAACTCTTGAACCGTAAGTCACAGACGCTCGCTCTTGGCTGCATTCGTTTCAGCTCGTGGCAGCCAGTCTAAAAAAACACTATCTTGGACTTCTCTGGATGTTTCCCAGGCGAGCTATTGGCAGCATGTTCAGAAACACTGTTTCTGAGGCTAATTCTTGAACCGTAAGTCATAGACGCTCGATCTTGGCGGCATTCGTCACAGCGCCTGGCAATTAGTATAAAAGCACTGTTTCCCACTGTTTCTGAGGCTAATTCTTGAACCGTAAGTCTTTGACGCTTGATCTTGGCGGCATTCGTCTCAGCGCCTGGCAATTAGTATAGAAGCACTGTTTCCCACTGTTTCTGAGGCTAATTCTTGAACCGTAAGTCATAGACGCTCGATCTTGGCGGCATTCGTCTCAGCGCCTGGCAATTAGTATAGAAGCACTGTCTTTGACTTCACTGGATGTTTCCCAGGCGAGCTATTGACAAGTAAATCCTAGACGCTCGATCTTGGTTATTTTCGCTTTCGCGGCTGGCAGCAAAGTTCAGAACCATGTTTCTGTGAATAACTCTTGAACCGTAAGTCACAGACGCTCGCTCTTGGCTGCATTCGTTTCAGCTCGTGGCAGCCAGTCTAAAAAACACTATCTTGGACTTCTCTGGATGTTTCCCAGGCGAGCTATTGGCAGCATGTTTAGAACCACTGTTTCTGAGGCTAATTCTTGAACCGTAAGTCATAGACGCTCGATCTTGGCGGCATTCGTCTCAGCGCCTGGCAATTAGTATAAAAGCACTGTTTCCCACTGTTTCTGAGGCTAATTCTTGAACCGTAAGTCTTTGACGCTTGATCTTGGCGGCATTCGTCTCAGCGCCTGGCAATTAGTATAGAAGCACTGTTTCCCACTGTTTCTGAGGCTAATTCTTGAACCGTAAGTCTTAGACGCTCGATCTTGGCGCCATTCGTCTCAGCGCCTGGCAATTAGTATAGAAGCACTGTCTTTGACTTCTCTGGATGTTTCCCAGGCGAGCTATTGACAATTAAATCCTAGACGCTCGATCTTGGTTACTTTCGCTTTCGCGGCTGGCAGCAAAGTTCAGAACCATGTTTCTGTGAATAACTCTTGAACCGTAAGTCACAGACGCTCGCTCTTGGTGGCATTCGTTTCAGTTCGTGGCAGCCAGTCTAAAAAACACTATCTTGGACTTCTCTGGATGTTTCCCAGGCGAGCTATTGGCAGCATGTTCAAAACCACTGTTTCTGAGGCTAATTCTTGAACCGTAAGTCATAGACGCTCGATCTTGGGGGCATTCGTCTCAGCGCCTGGCAATTAGTATAGAAGCACTGTTTCCCACTGTTTCTGAGGCTAATTCTTGAACCGTAAGTCTTAGACGCTTGATCTTGGCGGCATTCGTCTCAGCGCCTGGCAATTAGTATAGAAGCACTGTCTTTGACTTCTCTGGATGTTTCCCAGGCGAGCTATTGACAAGTAAATCCTAGACGCTCGATCTTGGTTACTTTCGCTTTCGCGGCTGGCAGCAAAGTTCAGAACCATGTTTCTGTGAATAACTCTTGAACCGTAAGTGACAGACGCTCGCTCTTGGCTGCATTCGTTTCAGCTCGTGGCAGCCAGTCTAAAAAACACTATCTTGGACTTCTCTGGATGTTTCCCAGGCGAGCTATTGGCAGCATGTTCAAAACCACTGTTTCTGAGGCTAATTCTTGAACCGTAAGTCATAGACGCTCGATCTTGGCGGCATTCGTCTCAACGCCTGGCAATTAGTATAGAAGCACTGTTTCCCACTGTTTCTGTGGCTAATTCTTGAACCATAAGTCTTAGACGCTTGATCTTGGCGGCATTCGTCTCAGCGCCTGGCAATTAGTATAGAAGCACTGTCTTTGACTTCTCTGGATGTTTCCCAGGCGAGCTATTGACAAGTAAATCCTAGACGCTCGATCTTGGTTATTTTCGATTCCGCGGCTGGCAGCAAAGTTCAGAACCATGTTTCTGTGAATAACTCTTGAACCGTAAGTGACAGACGCTCGCTCTTGGCTGCATTCGTTTCAGCTCGTGGCAGCCAGTCTAAAAAATACTATCTTGGAGTTCTCTGAATGTTTCCCAGGCGAGCTATTGGCAGCATGTTTAGAACCACTGTTTCTGAGGCTAATTCTTGAACCGTAAGTCATAGACACTCGATCTTGGCGGCATTCGTCTCAGCGCCTGGCAATTAGTATAAAAGCACTGTTTCCCACTGTTTCTGAGGCTAATTCTTGAACCGTAAGTCTTTGACGCTTGATCTTGGCAGCATTCGTCTCAGCGCCTGGCAATTAGTATAGAAACACTGTTTCCCACTGTTTCTGAGGCTAATTCTTGAACCGTAAGTCTTAGACGCTCGATCTTGGCGGCATTCGTCTCAGCGCCTGGCAATTAGTATAGAAGCACTGTCTTTGACTTCTCTGGATGTTTCCCAGGCGAGCTATTGACAATTAAATCCTAGACGCTCGATCTTGGTTACTTTCGCTTTCGCGGCTGGCAGCAAAGTTCAGAACCATGTTTCTATGAATAACTCTTGAACCGTAAGTCACAGACGCTCGCTCTTGGTTAAATTTGTTTCAGCTCGTGGCAGCCAGTTTAAAAAACACTATCTTGGACTTCTCTGGATGTTTCCCAGGCGAGCTATTGGCAGCATGTTCAGAAACACTGTTTCTGAGGCTAATTCTTGAACCGTAAGTCATAGACGCTCGATCTTGGCGGCATTCGTCTCAGCGCCTGGCAATTAGTATAGAAGCACTGTTTCCCACTGTTTCTGAGGCTAATTCTTGAACCGTAAGTCATAGACGCTCGATCTTGGCGGCATTCGTCTCAGCGCCTGGCAATTAGTATAGAAGCACTGTCTTTGACTTCTCTGGATGTTTCCCAGGCTAGCTATTGACAAGTAAATCCTAGACGCTCGATCTTGGTTATTTTCGCTTTCGCGGCTGGCAGCAAAGTTCAGAACCATGTTTCTGTGAATAACTCTTGAACCGTAAGTGACAGACGCTCGCTCTTGGCTGCATTCGTTTCAGCTCGTGGCAGCCAGTCTAAAAAACACTATCTTGGACTTCTCTGGATGTTTCCCAGGCGAGCTATTGGCAGCATGTTTAGAACCACTGTTTCTGTGGCTAATTCTTGAACCGTAAGTCATAGACGCTCGATCTTGGCGGCATTCGTCTCAGCGCCTTGCAATTAGTATAAAAGCACTGTTTCCCACTGTTTCTGAGGCTAATTCTTGAACCGTAAGTCTTAGACGCTCGATCTTGGCGGCATTCGTCTCAGCGCCTGGCAATTAGTATAGAAGCACTGTCTTTGACTTCTCTGGATGTTTCCCAGGCGAGCTATTGACAAGTAAATCCTAGACGCTCGATCTTGGTTACTTTCGCTTTCGCGGCTGGCAGCAAAGTTCAGAACCATGTTTCTGTGAATAACTCTTGAACCGTAAGTCACAGACGCTCGCTCTTGGTTGCATTCGTTTCAGCTCGTGGCAGCCAGTCTAAAAAACATTATCTTGGACTTCTCTGGATGTTTCCCAGGCGAGCTATTGGCAGCATGTTCAAAACCACTGTTTCTGAGGCTAATTCTTGAACCGTAAGTCATAGACACTCGATCTTGGCGGCATTCGTCTCAGCGCCTGGCAATTAGTATAGAAGCACTGTTTCCCACTGTTTCTGAGGCTAATTCTTGAACCGTAAGTCTTAGACGCTTGATCTTGGTGGCATTCGTCTCAGCGCCTGGCAATTAGTATAGAAGCACTGTCTTTGACTTCTCTGGATGTTTCCCAGGCGAGCTATTGACAAGTAAATCCTAGACGCTCGATCTTGGTTACTTTCGCGGCTGGCAGCAAAGTTCAGAACCATGTTTCTGTGAATAACTCTTGAACCGTAAGTCACAGACGCTCGCTCTTGGTTGCATTCGTTTCAGCTCGTGGCAGCCAGTCTAAGAAACACTATCTTGGACTTCTCTGGATGTTTCCCAGCCGAGCAATTGGCAGCATGTTCAAAACCACTGTTTCTAAGGCTAATTCTTGAACCGTAAGTCATAGACGCTCGATCTTGGCGGCATTCGTCTCAGCGCCTGGCAATTAGTATAGACGCACTGTTTCCCACTGTTTCTGAGGCTAATTCTTGAACCGTAAGTCTTAGACGCTTGATCTTGGCGGCATTCGTCTCAGCGCCTGGCAATTAGTATAGAAGCACTGTCTTTGACTTCTCTGGATGTTTCCCAGGCGAGCTATTGACAAGTAAATCCTAGACGCTCGATCTTGGTTACTTTCGCGGCTGGCAGCAAAGTTCAGAACCATGTTTCTGTGAATAACTCTTGAACCGTAAGTGACAGACGCTCGCTCTTGGCTGCATTCGTTTCAGCTCGTGGCAGCCAGTCTAAAAAACACTATCTTGGACTTCTCTGGATGTTTTCCAGGCGAGCTATTGGCAGCATGTTCAGAATCACTGTTTCTGAGGCTAATTCTTGAACCGTAAGTCATAGACGCTCGATCTTGGCGGCATTCGTCTCAGCGCCTGGAAATGAGCATAGAAGCACTGTTTCCCACTGTTTCTGAGGCTAATTCTTGAACCGTAAGTCATAGACGCTCGATCTTGGCGGCATTCGTCTCAGCGCCTGGCAATTAGTATAGAAGCACCGTCTTTGACTTCACTGGATGTTTCCCAGGCGAGCTATTGACAAGTAAATCCTAGACGCTCGATCTTGGTTATTTTCGCTTTCGCGGCTGGCAGCAAAGTTCAGAACCATGTTTCTGTGAATAACTCTTGAACCGTAAGTCACAGACGCTCGCTCTTGGTTGCATTCGTTTCAGCTCGTGGCAGCCAGTCTAAAAAACACTATCTTGGACTTCTCTGGCTGTTTCCCAGGCGAGCTATTGACAAGTAAATCCTAGACGCTCGATCTTGGTTACTTTCGCTTTCGCGGCTGGCAGCAAAGTTCAGAACCATGTTTCTGTGAATAACTCTTGAACCGTAAGTGACAGACGCTCGCTCTTGGCTGCATTCGTTTCAGTTCGTGGCAGCCAGTCTAAAAAAACACTATCTTGGACTTCTCTGGATGTTTCCCAGGCGAGCTATTGGCAGCATGTTCAAAACCACTGTTTCTGAGGCTAATTCTTGAACCGTAAGTCATAGACGCTCGATCTTGGCGGCATTCGTCTCAGCGCCTGGCAATTAGTATAAAAGCACTGTTTCCCACTGTTTCTGAGGCTAATTCTTGAACCGTAAGTCTTAGACGCTTGATCTTGGCGGCATTCGTCTCAGCGCCTGGCAATTAGTATAGAAGCACTGTCTTTGACTTCTCTGGATGTTTCCCAGGCGAGCTATTGACAAGTAAATCCTAGACGCTCGGTCTTGGTTACTTTCGCTTTCGCGGCTGGCAGCAAAATTCAGAACCATGTTTCTGTGAATAACTCTTGAACCGTAAGTCACAGACGCTCGCTCTTGATTGCATTCGTTTCAGCTCGTGGCAGCCAGTCTAAAAAACACTATCTTGGACTTCTCTGGATGTTTCCCAGGCGAGCTATTGGCAGCATGTTCAAAACCACTGTTTCTGAGGCTAATTCTTGAACCGTAAGTCATAGACGCTCGATCTTGGCGGCATTCGTCTCAGCGCCTGGCAATTAGTATAGAAGCACTGTTTCCCACTGTTTCTGAGGCTAATTCTTGAACCGTAAGTCTTAGACGCTTGATCTTGGCGGCATTCGTCTCAGCGCCTGGCAATTAGTATAGAAGCACTGTCTTTGACTTATCTGGATGTTTCCCAGGCGAGCTATTCACAAGTAAATCCTAGACGCTCGTTCTTGGTTACTTTCGCTTTCGCGGCTGGCAGCAATGTTCAGAACCATGTTTCTGTGAATAACTCTTGAACCGTAAGTCACAGACGCTCGCTCTTGGCTGCATTCGTTTCAGCTCGTGGCAGCCAGTCTAAAAAAACACTATCTTGGACTTCTCTGGATGTTTCCCAGGCGAGCTATTGGCAGCATGTTCAGAAACACTGTTTCTGAGGCTAATTCTTGAACCGTAAGTCATAGACGCTCGATCTTGGCGGCATTCGTCACAGCGCCTGGCAATTAGTATAAAAGCACTGTTTCCCACTGTTTCTGAGGCTAATTCTTGAACCGTAAGTCTTTGACGCTTGATCTTGGCGGCATTCGTCTCAGCGCCTGGCAATTAGTATAGAAGCACTGTTTCCCACTGTTTCTGAGGCTAATTCTTGAACCGTAAGTCATAGACGCTCGATCTTGGCGGCATTCGTCTCAGCGCCTGGCAATTAGTATAGAAGCACTGTCTTTGACTTCACTGGATGTTTCCCAGGCGAGCTATTGACAAGTAAATCCTAGACGCTCGATCTTGGTTATTTTCGCTTTCGCGGCTGGCAGCAAAGTTCAGAACCATGTTTCTGTGAATAACTCTTGAACCGTAAGTCACAGACGCTCGCTCTTGGCTGCATTCGTTTCAGCTCGTGGCAGCCAGTCTAAAAAACACTATCTTGGACTTCTCTGGATGTTTCCCAGGCGAGCTATTGGCAGCATGTTTAGAACCACTGTTTCTGAGGCTAATTCTTGAACCGTAAGTCATAGACGCTCGATCTTGGCGGCATTCGTCTCAGCGCCTGGCAATTAGTATAAAAGCACTGTTTCCCACTGTTTCTGAGGCTAATTCTTGAACCGTAAGTCTTTGACGCTTGATCTTGGCGGCATTCGTCTCAGCGCCTGGCAATTAGTATAGAAGCACTGTTTCCCACTGTTTCTGAGGCTAATTCTTGAACCGTAAGTCTTAGACGCTCGATCTTGGCGCCATTCGTCTCAGCGCCTGGCAATTAGTATAGAAGCACTGTCTTTGACTTCTCTGGATGTTTCCCAGGCGAGCTATTGACAATTAAATCCTAGACGCTCGATCTTGGTTACTTTCGCTTTCGCGGCTGGCAGCAAAGTTCAGAACCATGTTTCTGTGAATAACTCTTGAACCGTAAGTCACAGACGCTCGCTCTTGGTGGCATTCGTTTCAGTTCGTGGCAGCCAGTCTAAAAAAACACTATCTTGGACTTCTCTGGATGTTTCCCAGGCGAGCTATTGGCAGCATGTTCAAAACCACTGTTTCTGAGGCTAATTCTTGAACCGTAAGTCATAGACGCTCGATCTTGGGGGCATTCGTCTCAGCGCCTGGCAATTAGTATAGAAGCACTGTTTCCCACTGTTTCTGAGGCTAATTCTTGAACCGTAAGTCTTAGACGCTTGATCTTGGCGGCATTCGTCTCAGCGCCTGGCAATTAGTATAGAAGCACTGTCTTTGACTTCTCTGGATGTTTCCCAGGCGAGCTATTGACAAGTAAATCCTAGACGCTCGATCTTGGTTACTTTCGCTTTCGCGGCTGGCAGCAAAGTTCAGAACCATGTTTCTGTGAATAACTCTTGAACCGTAAGTGACAGACGCTCGCTCTTGGCTGCATTCGTTTCAGCTCGTGGCAGCCAGTCTAAAAAACACTATCTTGGACTTCTCTGGATGTTTCCCAGGCGAGCTATTGGCAGCATGTTCAAAACCACTGTTTCTGAGGCTAATTCTTGAACCGTAAGTCATAGACGCTCGATCTTGGCGGCATTCGTCTCAACGCCTGGCAATTAGTATAGAAGCACTGTTTCCCACTGTTTCTGTGGCTAATTCTTGAACCATAAGTCTTAGACGCTTGATCTTGGCGGCATTCGTCTCAGCGCCTGGCAATTAGTATAGAAGCACTGTCTTTGACTTCTCTGGATGTTTCCCAGGCGAGCTATTGACAAGTAAATCCTAGACGCTCGATCTTGGTTATTTTCGATTCCGCGGCTGGCAGCAAAGTTCAGAACCATGTTTCTGTGAATAACTCTTGAACCGTAAGTGACAGACGCTCGCTCTTGGCTGCATTCGTTTCAGCTCGTGGCAGCCAGTCTAAAAAATACTATCTTGGAGTTCTCTGAATGTTTCCCAGGCGAGCTATTGGCAGCATGTTTAGAACCACTGTTTCTGAGGCTAATTCTTGAACCGTAAGTCATAGACACTCGATCTTGGCGGCATTCGTCTCAGCGCCTGGCAATTAGTATAAAAGCACTGTTTCCCACTGTTTCTGAGGCTAATTCTTGAACCGTAAGTCTTTGACGCTTGATCTTGGCAGCATTCGTCTCAGCGCCTGGCAATTAGTATAGAAACACTGTTTCCCACTGTTTCTGAGGCTAATTCTTGAACCGTAAGTCTTAGACGCTCGATCTTGGCGGCATTCGTCTCAGCGCCTGGCAATTAGTATAGAAGCACTGTCTTTGACTTCTCTGGATGTTTCCCAGGCGAGCTATTGACAATTAAATCCTAGACGCTCGATCTTGGTTACTTTCGCTTTCGCGGCTGGCAGCAAAGTTCAGAACCATGTTTCTATGAATAACTCTTGAACCGTAAGTCACAGACGCTCGCTCTTGGTTAAATTTGTTTCAGCTCGTGGCAGCCAGTTTAAAAAACACTATCTTGGACTTCTCTGGATGTTTCCCAGGCGAGCTATTGGCAGCATGTTCAGAAACACTGTTTCTGAGGCTAATTCTTGAACCGTAAGTCATAGACGCTCGATCTTGGCGGCATTCGTCTCAGCGCCTGGCAATTAGTATAGAAGCACTGTTTCCCACTGTTTCTGAGGCTAATTCTTGAACCGTAAGTCATAGACGCTCGATCTTGGCGGCATTCGTCTCAGCGCCTGGCAATTAGTATAGAAGCACTGTCTTTGACTTCTCTGGATGTTTCCCAGGCTAGCTATTGACAAGTAAATCCTAGACGCTCGATCTTGGTTATTTTCGCTTTCGCGGCTGGCAGCAAAGTTCAGAACCATGTTTCTGTGAATAACTCTTGAACCGTAAGTGACAGACGCTCGCTCTTGGCTGCATTCGTTTCAGCTCGTGGCAGCCAGTCTAAAAAACACTATCTTGGACTTCTCTGGATGTTTCCCAGGCGAGCTATTGGCAGCATGTTTAGAACCACTGTTTCTGTGGCTAATTCTTGAACCGTAAGTCATAGACGCTCGATCTTGGCGGCATTCGTCTCAGCGCCTTGCAATTAGTATAAAAGCACTGTTTCCCACTGTTTCTGAGGCTAAT
This sequence comes from Rhinoderma darwinii, assembly GCF_050947455.1. Taxonomy (NCBI): domain Eukaryota; kingdom Metazoa; phylum Chordata; class Amphibia; order Anura; family Rhinodermatidae; genus Rhinoderma; species Rhinoderma darwinii. Next base: position 27,382 of record NW_027464317.1, on the reverse strand, counting down.
TCTTGAACCGTAAGTCTTTGACGCTTGATCTTGGCGGCATTCGTCTCAGCGCCTGGCAATTAGTATAGAAACACTGTTTCCCACTGTTTCTGAGGCTAATTCTTGAACCGTAAGTCTTAGACGCTCGATCTTGGCGGCATTCGTCTCAGCGCCTGGCAATTAGTATAGAAGCACTGTCTTTGACTTCTCTGGATGTTTCCCAGGCGACCTATTGACAAGTAAATCCTAGACGCTCGATCTTGGTTACTTTCGCTTTCGCGGCTGGCAGCAAAGTTCAGAACCATGTTTCTGTGAATAACTCTTGAACCGTAAGTCACAGACGCTCGCTCTTGGTTGCATTCGTTTCAGCTCGTGGCAGCCAGTCTAAAAAACATTATCTTGGACTTCTCTGGATGTTTCCCAGGCGAGCTATTGGCAGCATGTTCAAAACCACTGTTTCTGAGGCTAATTCTTGAACCGTAAGTCATAGACACTCGATCTTGGCGGCATTCGTCTCAGCGCCTGGCAATTAGTATAGAAGCACTGTTTCCCACTGTTTCTGAGGCTAATTCTTGAACCGTAAGTCTTAGACGCTTGATCTTGGTGGCATTCGTCTCAGCGCCTGGCAATTAGTATAGAAGCACTGTCTTTGACTTCTCTGGATGTTTCCCAGGCGAGCTATTGACAAGTAAATCCTAGACGCTCGATCTTGGTTACTTTCGCGGCTGGCAGCAAAGTTCAGAACCATGTTTCTGTGAATAACTCTTGAACCGTAAGTCACAGACGCTCGCTCTTGGTTGCATTCGTTTCAGCTCGTGGCAGCCAGTCTAAGAAACAATATCTTGGACTTCTCTGGATGTTTCCCAGCCGAGCAATTGGCAGCATGTTCAAAACCACTGTTTCTAAGGCTAATTCTTGAACCGTAAGTCATAGACGCTCGATCTTGGCGGCATTCGTCTCAGCGCCTGGCAATTAGTATAGACGCACTGTTTCCCACTGTTTCTGAGGCTAATTCTTGAACCGTAAGTCTTAGACGCTTGATCTTGGCGGCATTCGTCTCAGCGCCTGGCAATTAGTATAGAAGCACTGTCTTTGACTTCTCTGGATGTTTCCCAGGCGAGCTATTGACAAGTAAATCCTAGACGCTCGATCTTGGTTACTTTCGCGGCTGGCAGCAAAGTTCAGAACCATGTTTCTGTGAATAACTCTTGAACCGTAAGTGACAGACGCTCGCTCTTGGCTGCATTCGTTTCAGCTCGTGGCAGCCAGTCTAAAAAACACTATCTTGGACTTCTCTGGATGTTTTCCAGGCGAGCTATTGGCAGCATGTTCAGAATCACTGTTTCTGAGGCTAATTCTTGAACCGTAAGTCATAGACGCTCGATCTTGGCGGCATTCGTCTCAGCGCCTGGAAATGAGCATAGAAGCACTGTTTCCCACTGTTTCTGAGGCTAATTCTTGAACCGTAAGTCATAGACGCTCGATCTTGGCGGCATTCGTCTCAGCGCCTGGCAATTAGTATAGAAGCACTGTCTTTGACTTCACTGGATGTTTCCCAGGCGAGCTATTGACAAGTAAATCCTAGACGCTCGATCTTGGTTATTTTCGCTTTCGCGGCTGGCAGCAAAGTTCAGAACCATGTTTCTGTGAATAACTCTTGAACCGTAAGTCACAGACGCTCGCTCTTGGTTGCATTCGTTTCAGCTCGTGGCAGCCAGTCTAAAAAACACTATCTTGGACTTCTCTGGCTGTTTCCCAGGCGAGCTATTGACAAGTAAATCCTAGATGCTCGATCTTGGTTACTTTCGCTTTCGCGGCTGGCAGCAAAGTTCAGAACCATGTTTCTGTGAATAACTCTTGAACCGTAAGTGACAGACGCTCGCTCTTGGCTGCATTCGTTTCAGCTCGTGGCAGCCAGTCTAAAAAACACTATCTTGGACTTCTCTCAATGTTTCCCAGGCGAGCTATTGGCAGCATGTTCAGAATCACTGTTTCTGAGGCTAATTCTTGAACCGTAAGTCATAGACGCTCGATCTTGGCGGCATTCGTCTCAGCGCCTGGAAATTAGTATAGAAGCACTGTTTCCCACTGTTTCTGAGGCTAATTCTTGAACCGTAAGTCATAGACGCTCGATCTTGGCGGCATTCGTCTCAGCGCCTGGCAATTAGTATAGAAGCACTGTCTTTGACTTCACTGGATGTTTCCCAGGCGAGCTATTGACAAGTAAATCCTAGACGCTCGATCTTGGTTATTTTCGCTTTCGCGGCTGGCAGCAAAGTTCAGAACCATGTTTCTGTGAATAACTCTTGAACCGTAAGTAATAGACGCTCGCTCTTGGCTGCATTCGTTTCAGCTCGTGGCAGCCAGTCTAAAAAACACTATCTTGGACTTCTCTGGATGTTTCCCAGGTGAGCTATTGGCAGCATGTTCAGAACCACTGTTTCTGAGGCTAATTCTTGAACCGTAAGTCATAGACGCTCGATCTTGGCGGCATTCGTCTCAGCGCCTGGCAATTAGTATAGAAACACTGTTTCCCACTGTTTCTGAGGCTAATTCTTGAACCGTAAGTCTTAGACGCTCGATCTTGGCGGCATTCGTCTCAGCGCCTGGCAATTAGTATAGAAGCACTGTCTTTGACTTCTCTGGATGTTTCGCAGGCGAGCTATTGACAAGTAAATCCTAGACGCTCGATCTTGGTTACTTTCGCTTTCGAGGCTGGCAGCAAAGTTCAGAACCATGTTTCTGTGAATAACTCTTGAACCGTAAGTCACAGACGCTCGCTCTTGGCTGCATTCGTTTCAGCTCGTGGCAGCCAGTCTAAAAAACACTATCTTGGACTTCTCTGGATGTTTCACAGGTGAGCTATTGGCAGCATGTTCAGAACCACTGTTTGTGAGGCTAATTCTTGAACCGTAAGTCATAGACGCTCGATCTTGGCGGCATTCGTCTCAGCGCCTGGCAATTAGTATAGAAGCACTGTTTCCCACTGTTTCTGAGGCTAATTCTTGAACCGTAAGTCTTAGACGCTTGATCTTGGCGGCATTCGTCTCAGCGCCTGGCAATTAGTATAGAAGCACTGTCTTTGACTTCTCTGGATGTTTCCCAGGCGAGCTATTGACAAGTAAATCCTAGACGCTCGATCTTGGTTATTTTCGCTTTCGCGGCTGGCAGCAAAGTTCAGAACCATGTTTCTGTGAATAACTCTTGAACCGTAAGTAATAGACGCTCGCTCTTGGCTGCATTCGTTTCAGCTCGTGGCAGCCAGTCTAAAAAACACTATCTTGGACTTCTCTGGATGTTTCCCAGGTGAGCTATTGGCAGCATGTTCAGAACCACTGTTTCTGAGGCTAATTCTTGAACCGTAAGTCATAGACGCTCGATCTTGGCGGCATTCGTCTCAGCGCCTGGCAATTAGTATAGAAACACTGTTTCCCACTGTTTCTGAGGCTAATTCTTGAACCGTAAGTCTTAGACGCTTGATCTTGGCGGCATTCGTCTCAGCGCCTGGCAATTAGTATAGAAGCACTGTCTTTGACTTCTCTGGATGTTTCCCAGGCGAGCTATTGACAAGTAAATCCTAGACGCTCGATCTTGGTTATTTTCGCTTTCGCGGCTGGCAGCAAAGTTCAGAACCATGTTTCTGTGAATAACTCTTGAACCGTAAGTAATAGACGCTCGCTCTTGGCTGCATTCGTTTCAGCTCGTGGCAGCCAGTCTAAAAAACACTATCTTGGACTTCTCTGGATGTTTCCCAGGTGAGCTATTGGCAGCATGTTCAGAACCACTGTTTCTGAGGCTAATTCTTGAACCGTAAGTCATAGACGCTCGATCTTGGCGGCATTCGTCTCAGCGCCTGGCAATTAGTATAGAAGCACTGTTTCCCACTGTTTCTGAGGCTAATTCTTGAACCGTAAGTCTTAGACGCTTGATCTTGGTGGCATTCGTCTCAGCGCCTGGCAATTAGTATAGAAGCACTGTCTTTGACTTCTCTGGATGTTTCCCAGGCGAGCTATTGACAAGTAAATCCTAGACGCTCGATCTTGGTTACTTTCGCGGCTGGCAGCAAAGTTCAGAACCATGTTTCTGTGAATAACTCTTGAACCGTAAGTCACAGACGCTCGCTCTTGGTTGCATTCGTTTCAGCTCGTGGCAGCCAGTCTAAGAAACACTATCTTGGACTTCTCTGGATGTTTCCCAGCCGAGCTATTGGCAGCATGTTCAAAACCACTGTTTCTGAGGCTAATTCTTGAACCGTAAGTCATAGACGCTCGATCTTGGCGGCATTCGTCTCAGCACCTGGAAATTAGTATAGAAGCACTGTTTCCCACTGTTTCTGAGGCTAATTCTTGAACCGTAAGTCATAGACGCTCGATCTTGGCGGCATTCGTCTCAGCGCCTGGCAATTAGTATAGAAGCACTGTCTTTGACTTCACTGGATGTTTCCCAGGCGAGCTATTGACAAGTAAATCCTAGACGCTCGATCTTGGTTACTTTCGCTTTCGCGGCTGGCAGCAAAGTTCAGAACCATGTTTCTGTGAATAACTCTTGAACCGTAAGTCACAGACGCTCGCTCTTGGCTGCATTCGTTTCAGCTCGTGGCAGTCAGTCTAAAAAACACTATCTTGGACTTCTCTGGATGTTTCCCAGGCGAGCTATTGGCAGCATGTTTAGAACCACTGTTTCTGAGGCTAATTCTTGAACCGTAAGTCATAGACGCTCGATCTTGGCGGCATTCGTCTCAGCACCTGGAAATTAGTATAGAAGCACTGTTTCCCACTGTTTCTGAGGCTAATTCTTGAACCGTAAGTCATAGACGCTCGATCTTGGCGGCATTCGTCTCAGCGCCTGGCAATTAGTATAGAAGCACTGTCTTTGACTTCACTGGATGTTTCCCAGGCGAGCTATTGACAAGTAAATCTTAGACGCTCGATCTTGGTTATTTTCGCTTTCGCGGCTGGCAGCAAAGTTCAGAACCATGTTTCTGTGAATAACTCTTGAACCGTAAGTCACAGACGCTCGCTCTTGGTTGCATTCGTTTCAGCTCATGGCAGCCAGTCTAAAAAAACTATCTTGGACTTCTCTGGATGTTTCCCAGGCGAGCTATTGGCAGCATGTTCAAAACCACTGTTTCTGAGGCTAATTCTTGAACCGTAAGTCATAGACGCTCGATCTTGGCGGCATTCGTCTCAACGCCTGGCAATTAGTATAAAAGCATTGTTTCCCACTGTTTCTGAGGCTAATTCTTGAACCGTAAGTCTTAGACGCTTGATCTTGGCGGCATTCGTCTCAGCGCCTGGCAATTAGTATAGAAGCACTGTCTTTGACTTCTCTGGATGTTTCCCAGGCGAGCTATTGACAAGTAAATCCTAGACGCTCGATCTTGGTTACTTTCGCTTTCGCGGCTGGCAGCAAAGTTCAGAACCATGTTTCTGTGAATAACTCTTCAACCGTAAGTCACAGACGCTCGCTCTTGGTTAAATTAGTTTCAGCTCGTGGCAGCCAGTCTAAAAAACACTATCTTGGACTTCTCTGGATGTTTCCCAGGCGAGCTATTGGCAGCATGTTCAGAAACACTGTTTCTGAGGCTAATTCTTGAACCGTAAGTCATAGACGCTCGATCTTGGCGGCATTCGTCTCAGCGCCTGGCAATTAGTATAAAAGCACTGTTTCCCACTGTTTCTGAGGCTAATTTTTGAACCGTAAGTCATAGACGCTCGATCTTGGCGGCATTCGTCTCAGCGCCTGGCAATTAGTATAGAAGCACTGTCTTTGACTTCTCTGGATGTTTCCCAGGCGAGCTATTGACAAGTAAATCCTAGACGCTCGATCTTGGTTATTTTCGCTTTCGCGGCTGGCAGCAAAGTTCAGAACCATGTTTCTGTGAATAACTCTTGAACCGTAAGTGACACGCTCGCTCTTGGCTGCATTCGTTTCAGCTCGTGGCAGCCAGTCTAAAAAACACTATCTTGGACTTCTCTGGATGTTTCCCAGGCGAGCTATTGGCAGCATGTTTAGAACCACTGTTTCTGAGGCTAATTCTTGAACCGTAAGTCATAGACGCTCGATCTTGGCGGCATTCGTCTCAGCGCCTGGCAATTTGTATAAAAGCACTGTTTCCCACTGTTTCTGAGGCTAATTCTTGAACCGTAAGTCTTTGACGCTTGATCTTGGCGGCATTCGTCTCAGCGCCTGGCAATTAGTATAGAAACACTGTTTCCCACTGTTTCTGAGGCTAATTCTTGAAGCGTAAGTCTTAGACGCTCGATCTTGGCGGCATTCGTCTCAGCGCCTGGCAATTAGTATAGAAGCACTGTCTTTGACTTCTCTGGATGTTTCCCAGGCGAGCTATTGACAAGTAAATCCTTGACGCTCGATCTTGGTTACTTTCGCTTTCGCGGCTAGCAGCAAAGTTCAGAACCATGTTTCTGTGAATAACTCTTGAACCGTAAGTCACAGACGCTCGCTCTTGGTTGCATTCGTTTCAGCTCGTGGCAGCCAGTCTAAAAAACACTATCTTGGACTTCTCTGGATGTTTCCCAGGCGAGCTATTGGCAGCATGTTCAAAACCACTGTTTCTGAGGCTAATTCTTGAACCGTAAGTCATAGACGCTCGATCTTGGCGGCATTCGTCTCAACGCCTGGCAATTAGTATAGAAGCACTGTTTCCCACTGTTTCTGAGGCTAATTCTTGAACCATAAGTCTTAGACGCTTGATCTTGGCGGCATTCGTCTCAGCGCCTGGCAATTAGTATAAAAGCACTGTTTTTGACTTCTCTGGATGTTTCACAGGCGAGCTATTGACAAGTAAATCCTAGACGCTCGATCTTGGTTATTTTCGCTTTCGCGGCTGGCAGCAAAGTTCAGAACCATGTTTCTGTAAATAACTCTAGAACCGTAAGTCACAAACGCTCGCTCTTGGCTGCATTCGTTTCAGCTCGTGGCCGCCAGTCTAAAAAACACTATCTTGGACTTCTCTGAATGTTTCCCAGACTAGCTATTGGCAGCATGTTTAGAACCACTGTTTCTGAGGCTAATTCTTGAACCGTAAGTCATAGACGCTCGATCTTGGCGGCATTCGTCTCAGCGCCTGGCAATTAGTATAGAAGCACTGTTTCCCACTGTTTCTGAGGCTAATTCTTGAACCGTAAGTCTTAGACGCTTGATCTTGGCGGCATTCGTCTCAGCGCCTGGCAATTAGTATAGAAGCACTGTCTTTGACTTCTCTGGATGTTTCCCAGGCGAGCTATTGACAAGTAAATCCTAGACGCTCGATCTTGGTTACTTTCGCTTTCGCGGCTGGCAGCAAAGTTCAAAACCATGTTTCTGTGAATAACTCTTGAACCGTAAGTCACAGACGCTCGCTCTTGGTTAAATTCGTTTCAGCTCGTGGCAGCCAGTCTAAAAAACACTATCTTGGACTTCTCTGGATGTTTCCCAGGCGAGCTATTGGCAGCATGTTCAGAAACACTGTTTCTGAGGCTAATTCTTGAACCGTAGGTCATAGACGCTCGATCTTGGCGGCATTCGTCTCAGCGCCTGGCAATTAGTATAGAAGCACTGTTTCCCACTGTTTCTGAGGCTAATTCTTGAACCGTAAGTCATAGACGCTCGATCTTGGCGGCATTCGTCTCAGCGTCTGGCAATTAGTATAGAAGCACTGTCTTTGACTTCTCTGGATGTTTCCCAGGCGAGCTATTGACAAGTAAATCCTAGACGCTCGATCTTGGTTATTTTCGCTTTCGCGGCTGGCAGCAAAGTTCAGAACCATGTTTCTGTGAATAAATCTTGAACCGTAAGTGACAGACGCTCGCTCTTGGCTGCATTCGTTTCAGCTCGTGGCAGCCAGTCTAAAAAACACTATCTTGGACTTCTCTGGATGTTTCCCAGGCGAGATATTGGCAGCATGTTTAGAACCACTGTTTCTGTGGCTAATTCTTGAACCGTAAGTCATAGACGCTCGATCTTGGCGGCATTCGTCTCAGCGCCTGGCAATTAGTATAAAAGCACTGTTTCCCACTGTTTCTGAGGCTAATTCTTGAACCGTAAGTCTTAGACGCTTGATCTTGGCGGCATTCGTCTCAGCGCCTGGCAATTAGTATAGAAGCACTGTCTTTGACTTCTCTGGATGTTTCCCAGGCGAGCTATTCACAAGTAAATCCTAGACGCTCGATCTTGGTTACTTTCGCTTTCGCGGCTGGCAGCAAAGTTCAGAACCATGTTTCTGTGAATAACTCTTGAACCGTAAGTCACAGACGCTCGCTCTTGGCTGCATTCGTTTCAGCTCGTGGCAGCCAGTCTAAAAAAAACACTATCTTGGACTTCTCTGGATGTTTCCCAGGCGAGCTATTGGCAGCATGTTCAGAACCACTGTTTCTGAGGCTAATTCTTGAACCGTAAGTCATAGACGCTCGATCTTGGCGGCATTCGTCTCAGCGCCTGGCAATTAGTATGGAAGCACTGTCTTTGACTTCTCTGGATGTTTCCCAGGCGAGCCATTCACAAGTAAATCCTAGACGCTCGATCTTGGTTACTTTCGCTTTCGCGGCTGGCAGCAAAGTTCAGAACCATGTTTCTGTGAATAACTCTTGAACCGTAAGTCACAGACGCTCGCTCTTGGCTGCATTCGTTTCAGCTCGTGGCAGCCAGTCTAAAAAAACACTATCTTGGACTTCTCTGGATGTTTCCCAGGCGAGCTATTGGCAGCATGTTTTGAACCACTGTTTCTGAGGCTAATTCTTGAACCGTAAGTCATTGACGCTTGATCTTGGCGGCATTCGTCTCAGCGCCTGGCAATTAGTATAGAAGCACTGTCTTTGACTTCTCTGGATGTTTCCCAGGCGAGCCATTCACAAGTAAATCCTAGACGCTCGATCTTGGTTACTTTCGCTTTCGCGGCTGGCAGCAAAGTTCAGAACCATGTTTCTGTGAATAACTCTTGAACCGTAAGTCACAGACGCTCGCTCTTGGCTGCATTCGTTTCAGCTCGTGGCAGCCAGTCTAAAAAAACACTATCTTGGACTTCTCTGGATGTTTCCCAGGCGAGCTATTGGCAGCATGTTCAAAACCACTGTTTCTGAGGCTAATTCTTGAACCGTAAGTCATAGACGCTCGATCTTGGCGGCATTCGTCTCAGCGCCTGGCAATTAGTATAGAAGCACTGTTTCCCACTGTTTCTGAGGCTAATTCTTGAACCGTAAGTCTTAGACGCTTGATCTTGGCGGCATTCGTCTCAGCGCCTGGCAATTAGTATAGAAGCACTGTCTTTGACTTATCTGAAAGTTTCCCAGGCGAGCTATTCACAAGTAAATCCTAGACGCTCGATCTTGGTTACTTTCGCTTTCGCGGCTGGCAGCAAAGTTCAGAACCATGTTTCTGTGAATAACTCTTGAACCGTAAGTCACAGACGCTCGCTCTTGGCTGCATTCGTTTCAGCTCGTGGCAGCCAGTCTAAAAAAACACTATCTTGGACTTCTCTGGATGTTTCCCAGGCGAGCTATTGGCAGCATGTTTTGAACCACTGTTTCTGAGGCTAATTCTTGAACCGTAAGTCATAGACGCTCCATCTTGGCGGCATTCGTCTCAGCGCCTGGCAATTAGTATAGAAGCACTGTTTCCCACTGTTTCTGAGGCTAATTCTTGAACCGTAAGTCTTAGACGCTTGATCTTGGCGGCATTCGTCTCAGCGCCTGGCAATTAGTATAGAAGCACTGTCTTTGACTTCTCTGGATGTTTCCCAGGCGAGCTATTCACAAGTAAATCCTAGACGCTCGATCTTGGTTACTTTCGCTTTCGCGGCTGGCAGCAAAGTTCAGAACCATGTTTCTGTGAATAACTCTTGAACCGTAAGTCACAGACGCTCGCTCTTGGCTGCATTCGTTTCAGCTCGTGGCAGCCATTCTAAAAAAACACTATCTTGGACTTCTCTGGATGTTTCCCAGGCGAGCTATTGGCAGCATGTTTTGAACCACTGTTTCTGAGGCTAATTCTTGAACCGTAAGTCATAGACGCTTGATCTTGGCGGCATACGTCTCAGCGCCTGGCAATTAGTATAGGAGCACTGTCTTTGACTTCTCTGGATGTTTCCCAGGCGAGCCATTCACAAGTAAATCCTAGACGCTCGATCTTGGTTACTTTCGCTTTCGCGGCTGGCAGCAAAGTTCAGAACCATGTTTCTGTGAATAACTCTTGAACCGTAAGTCACAGACGCTCGCTCTTGGCTGCATTCGTTTCAGCTCGTGGCAGCCAGTCTAAAAAAACACTATCTTGGACTTCTCTGGATGTTTCCCAGGCGAGCTATTGGCAGCATGTTCAAAACCACTGTTTCTGAGGCTAATTCTTGAACCGTAAGTCATAGACGCTCGATCTTGGCGGCATTCGTCTCAGCGCCTGGCAATTAGTATAGAAGCACTGTTTCCCACTGTTTCTGAGGCTAATTCTTGAACCGTAAGTCTTAGACGCTTGATCTTGGCGGCATTCGTCTCAGCGCCTGGCAATTAGTATAGAAGCACTGTCTTTGACTTATCTGAAAGTTTCCCAGGCGAGCTATTCACAAGTAAATCCTAGACGCTCGATCTTGGTTACTTTCGCTTTCGCGGCTGGCAGCAAAGTTCAGAACCATGTTTCTGTGAATAACTCTTGAACCGTAAGTCACAGACGCTCGCTCTTGGCTGCATTCGTTTCAGCTCGTGGCAGTCAGTCTAAAAAAACACTATCTTGGACTTCTCTGGATGTTTCCCAGGCGAGCTATTGGCAGCATGTTTTGAACCACTGTTTCTGAGGCTAATTCTTGAACCGTAAGTCATAGACGCTCGATCTTGGCGGCATTCGTCTCAGCGCCTGGCAATTAGTATAGAAGCACTGTTTCCCACTGTTTCTGAGGCTAATTCTTGAACCGTAAGTCTTAGACGCTTGATCTTGGCGGCATTCGTCTCAGCGCCTGGCAATTAGTATATAAGCACTGTCTTTGACTTCTCTGGATGTTTCCCAGGCGAGCTATTCACAAGTAAATCCTAGACGCTCGATCTTGGTTACTTTCGCTTTCGCGGCTGGCAGCAAAGTTCAGAACCATGTTTCTGTGAATAACTCTTGAACCGTAAGTCACAGACGCTCGCTCTTGGCTGCATTCGTTTCAGCTCGTGGCAGCCAGTCTAAAAAAACACTATCTTGGACTTCTCTGGATGTTTCCCAGGCGAGCTATTGGCAGCATGTTTTGAACCACTGTTTCTGAGGCTAATTCTTGAACCGTAAGTCATAGACGCTTGATCTTGGCGGCATTCGTCTCAGCGCCTGGCAATTAGTATAGAAGCACTGTCTTTGTCTTCACTGGATGTTTCCCAGGCGAGCTATTGACAAGTAAATCCTAGACGCTCGATCTTGGTTATTTTCGCTTTCGCGGCTGGCAGCAAAGTTCAGAACCATGTTTCTGTGAATAACTCTTGAACCGTAAGTCACAGACGCTCGCTCTAGGCTGCATTCGTTTCAGCTCGTGGCAGCCAGTCTAAAAAACACTATCTTGGACTTCTCTGGATGTTTCCCAGGCGAGCTATTGGCAGCATGTTCAGAACCACTGTTTCTGAGGCTAATTCTTGAACCGTAAGTCATAGACGCTCGATCTTGGCGGCATTCGTCTCAGCGCCTGGCAATTAGTATAGAAGCACTGTTTCCCACTGTTTCTGAGGCTAATTCTTGAACCGTAAGTCTTAGACGCTTGATCTTGGCGGCATTCGTCTCAGCGCCTGGCAATTAGTATAGCTGCACTGTCTTTGACTTCTCTGGATGTTTTCCAGGCGAGCTATTCACAAGTAAATCCTAGACGCTCGATCTTGGTTGCTTTCGCTTTCGCGGCTGGCAGCAAAGTTCAGAACCATGTTTATGAGAATAACTTTTGAACCGTTAGTCACAGACGCTCGCTCTTGGCTGCATTCGTTTCAGCTCGTGGCAGCCAGTCTAAAAAAAACACTATCTTGGACTTCTCTGGATGTTTCCCAGGCGAGCTATTGGCAGCATGTTCAGAACCACTGTTTCTGAGGCTAATTCTTGAACCGTAAGTCATAGACGCTCGATCTTGGCGGCATTCGTCTCAGCGCCTGGCAATTAGTATAGAAGCACTGTATTTGACTTCTCTGGATGTTTCCCAGGCGAGCTATTGACAAGTAAATCCTAGACGCTCGATCTTGGTTATTTTCGCTTTCGCGGCTGGCAGCAAAGTTCCGAACCATGTTTCTGTGAATAACTCTTGAACCGTAAGTCACATACGCTCGCTCTTGGCTGCATTCGTTTCAGCTCGTGGCAGCCAGTCTAAAAAAACACTATCTTGGACTTCTCTGGATGTTTCCCAGGCGAGCTATTGGCAGCATGTTTTGAACCACTGTTTCTGAGGCTAATTCTTGAACCGTAAGTCATAGACGCTTGATCTTGGCGGCATTCGTCTCAGCGCCTGGCAATTAGTATAGAAGCACTGTCTTTGACTTCTCTGGATGTTTCCCAGGCGAGCTATTCACAAGTAAATCCTAGACGCTCGATCTTGGTTACTTTCGCTTTCGCGGCTGGCAGCAAAGTTCAGAACCATGTTTCTGTGAATAACTCTTGAACCGTAAGTCACAGACGCTCGCTCTTGGCTGCATTCGTTTCAGCTCGTGGCAGCCAGTCTAAAAAAACACTATCTTGGACTTCTCTGGATGTTTCCCAGGCGAGCTATTGGCAGCATGTTCAAAACCACTGTTTCTGAGGCTAATTTTTGAACCGTAAGTCATAGACGCTCGATCTTGGCGGCATTCGTCTCAGCGCCTGGCAATTAGTTTAGAAGCACTGTTTCCCACTGTTTCTGAGGCTAATTCTTGAACCGTAAGTCTTAGACGCTTGATCTTGGCGGCATTCGTCTCAGCGCCTGGCAATTAGTATAGAAGCACTGTCTTTGACTTATCTGAAAGTTTCCCAGGCGAGCTATTCACAAGTAAATCCTAGACGCTCGATCTTGGTTACTTTCGCTTTCGCGGCTGGCAGCAAAGTTCAGAACCATGTTTCTGTGAATAACTCTTGAACCGTAAGTGACAGACGCTCGCTCTTGGCTGCATTCGTTTCAGCTCGTGGCAGTCAGTCTAAAAAACACTATCTTGGACTTCTCTGGATGTTTCCCAGGCGAGCTATTGGCAGCATGTTTAGAACCACTGTTTCTGAGGCTAATTCTTGAACCGTAAGTCATAGACTCTCGATCTTGGCGGCATTCGTCTCAGCGCCTGGCAATTAGTATAGAAGCACTGTTTCCCACTGTTTTTGAGGCTAATTCTTGAACCGTAAGTCTTAGACGCTTGATCTTGGCGGCATTCGTCTCAGCGCCTGGCAATTAGTATAGAAGCACTGTCTTTGACTTATCTGAAAGTTTCCCAGGCGAGCTATTCACAAGTAAATCCTAGACGCTCGATCTTGGTTACTTTCGCTTTCGCGGCTGGCAGCAAAGTTCAGAACCATGTTTCTGTGAATAACTCTTGAACCGTAAGTCACAGACGCTCGCTCTTGGCTGCATTCGTTTCAGCTCGTGGCAGTCAGTCTAAAAAACACTATCTTGGACTTCTCTGGATGTTTCCCAGGCGAGCTATTGGCAGCATGTTTAGAACCACTGTTTCTGAGGCTAATTCTTGAACCGTAAGTCATAGACGCTTGATCTTGGCGGCATTCGTCTCAGCGCCTGGCAATTAGTATAGAAGCACTGTTTCCCACTGTTTTTGAGGCTAATTCTTGAACCGTAAGTCTTAGACGCTTGATCTTGGCGGCATTCGTCTCAGCGCCTGGCAATTAGTATAGAAGCACTGTCTTTGACTTATCTGAAAGTTTCCCAGGCGAGCTATTCACAAGTAAATCCTAGACGCTCGATCTTGGTTACTTTCGCTTTCGCGGCTGGCAGCAAAGTTCAGAACCATGTTTCTGTGAATAACTCTTGAACCGTAAGTCACAGACGCTCGCTCTTGGCTGCATTCGTTTCAGCTCGTGGCAGTCAGTCTAAAAAACACTATCTTGGACTTCTCTGGATGTTTCCCAGGCGAGCTATTGGCAGCATGTTTTGAACCACTGTTTCTGAGGCTAATTCTTGAACCGTAAGTCATAGACGCTTGATCTTGGCGGCATTCGTCTCAGCGCCTGGCAATTAGTATAGAAGCACTGTCTTTGACTTCACTGGATGTTTCCCAGGCGAGCTATTGACAAGTAAATCCTAGACGCTCGATCTTGGTTATTTTCGCTTTCGCGGCTGGCAGCAAAGTTCAGAACCATGTTTCTGTGAATAACTCTTGAACCGTAAGTCACAGACGCTCGCTCTAGGCTGCATTCGTTTCAGCTCGTGGCAGCCAGTCTAAAAAAACACTATCTTGGACTTCTCTGGATGTTTCCCAGGCGAGCTATTGGCAGCATGTTTTGAACCACTGTTTCTGAGGCTAATTCTTGAACCGTAAGTCATAGACGCTTGATCTTGGCGGCATTCGTCTCAGCGCCTGGCAATTAGTATAGAAGCACTGTCTTTGACTTCTCTGGATGTTTCCCAGGCGAGCTATTCACAAGTAAATCCTAGACGCTCGATCTTGGTTACTTTCGCTTTCGCGGCTGGCAGCAAAGTTCAGAACCATGTTTCTGTGAATAACTCTTGAACCGTAAGTCACAGACGCTCGCTCTTGGCTGCATTCGTTTCAGCTCGTGGCAGCCAGTCTAAAAAAACACTATCTTGGACTTCTCTGGATGTTTCCCAGGCGAGCTATTGGCAGCATGTTCAAAACCACTGTTTCTGAGGCTAATTCTTGAACCGTAAGTCATAGACGCTCGATCTTGGCGGCATTCGTCTCAGCGCCTGGCAATTAGTATAGAAGCACTGTTTCCCACTGTTTCTGAGGCTAATTCTTGAACCGTAAGTCTTAGACGCTTGATCTTGGCGGCATTCGTCTCAGCGCCTGGCAATTAGTATAGAAGCACTGTCTTTGACTTATCTGAAAGTTTCCCAGGCGAGCTATTCACAAGTAAATCCTAGACGCTCGATCTTGGTTACTTTCGCTGTCGCGGCTGGCAGCAAAGTTCAGAACCATGTTTCTGTGAATAACTCTTGAACCGTAAGTGACAGACGCTCGCTCTTGGCTGCATTCGTTTCAGCTCGTGGCAGTCAGTCTAAAAAACACTATCTTGGACTTCTCTGGATGTTTCCCAGGCGAGCTATTGGCAGCATGTTTAGAACCACTGTTTCTGAGGCTAATTCTTGAACCGTAAGTCATAGACGCTCGATCTTGGCGGCATTCGTCTCAGCGCCTGGCAATTAGTATAGAAGCACTGTTTCCCACTGTTTTTGAGGCTAATTCTTGAACCGTAAGTCTTAGACGCTTGATCTTGGCGGCATTCGTCTCAGCGCCTGGCAATTAGTATAGAAGCACTGTCTTTGACTTCTCTGGATGTTTCCCAGGCGAGCTATTGACAAGTAAATCCTAGACGCTCGATCTTGGTTACTTTCGCTTTCGCGGCTGGCAGCAAAGTTCAGAACCATGTTCTTGTGAATAACTCTTGAACCGTAAGTCACAGACGCTCGCTCTTGGCTGCATTCGTTTCAGCTCGTGGCAGTCAGTCTAAAAAACACTATCTTGGACTTCTCTGGATGTTTCCCAGGCGAGCTATTGGCAGCATGTTTAGAACCACTGTTTCTGAGGCTAATTCTTGAACCGTAAGTCATAGACGCTCGATCTTGGCGGCATTCGTCTCAGCGCCTGGCAATTAGTATAGAAGCACTGTCTTTGACTTCTCTGGATGTTTCCCAGGCGAGCTATTGACAAGTAAATCCTAGACGCTCGATCTTGGTTATTTTCGCTTTCGCGGCTGGCAGCAAAGTTCAGAACCATGTTTCTGTGAATAACTCTTGAACCGTAAGTGACAGACGCTCGCTCTTGGCTGCATTCGTTTCAGCTATTGGCAGCCAGTCTAAAAAACACTATATTGGACTTCTCTGGATGTTTCCCAGGCGAGCTATTGGCAGCATGTTTAGAACCACTGTTTCTGAGGCTAATTCTTGAACCGTAAGTCATAGACGCTCGATCTTGGCGGCATTCGTCTCAGCGCCTGGCAATTAGTATAAAAGCACTGTTTCCCACTGTTTCTGAGCTAATTCTTGAACCGTAAGTCTTTGACGCTTGATCTTGGCGGCATTCGTCTCAGCGCCTGGCAATTAGTATAGAAACACTGTTTCCCACTGTTTCTGAGGCTAATTCTTGAACCGTAAGTCTTAGACGCTCGATCTTGGCGGCATTCGTCTCAGCGCCTGGCAATTAGTATAGAAGCACTGTCTTTGACTTCTCTGGATGTTTCCCAGGCGAGCTATTGACAAGTAAATCCTAGAAGCTCGATCTTGGTTACTTTCGCTTTCGCGGCTGTCAGCAAAGTTCAGAACCATGTTTCTGTGAATAACTCTTGAACCGTAAGTGACAGACGCTCGCTCTTGGCTGCATTCGTTTCAGCTCGTGGCAGTCAGTCTAAAAAACACTATCTTGGACTTCTCTGGATGTTTCCCAGGCGAGCTATTGGCAGCATGTTTAGAACCACTGTTTCTGAGGCTAATTCTTGAACCGTAAGTCATAGACGCTCGATCTTGGCGGCATTCGTCTCAGCGCCTGGCAATTAGTATAGAAGCACTGTTTCCCACTGTTTTTGAGGCTAATTCTTGAACCGTAAGTCTTAGACGCTTGATCTTGGCGGCATTCGTCTCAGCGCCTGGCAATTAGTATAGAAGCACTGTCTTTGACTTATCTGAAAGTTTCCCAGGCGAGCTATTCACAAGTAAATCCTAGACGCTCGATCTTGGTTACTTTCGCTTTCGCGGCTGGCAGCAAAGTTCAGAACCATGTTTCTGTGAATAACTCTTGAACCGTAAGTCACAGACGCTCGCTCTTGGCTGCATTCGTTTCAGCTCGTGGCAGTCAGTCTAAAAAACACTATCTTGGACTTCTCTGGATGTTTCCCAGGCGAGCTATTGGCAGCATGTTTAGAACCACTGTTTCTGAGGCTAATTCTTGAACCGTAAGTCATAGACGCTCGATCTTGGCGGCATTCGTCTCAGCGCCTGGCAATTAGTATAGAAGCACTGTCTTTGACTTCTCTGGATGTTTCCCAGGCGAGCTATTGACAAGTAAATCCTAGACGCTCGATCTTGGTTATTTTCGCTTTCGCGGCTGGCAGCAAAGTTCAGAACCATGTTTCTGTGAATAACTCTTGAACCGTAAGTCACAGACGCTCGCTCTTGGCTGCATTCGTTTCAGCTCGTGGCAGCCAGTCTAAAAAAACACTATCTTGGACTTCTCTGGATGTTTCCCAGGCGAGCTATTGGCAGCATGTTCAAAACCACTGTTTCTGAGGCTAATTCTTGAACCGTAAGTCATAGACGCTCGATCTTGGCGGCATTCGTCTCAGCGCCTGGCAATTAGTATAGAAGCACTGTTTCCCACTGTTTCTGAGGCTAATTCTTGAACCGTAAGTCTTAGACGCTTGATCTTGGCGGCATTCGTCTCAGCGCCTGGCAATTAGTATAGAAGCACTGTCTTTGACTTATCTGAAAGTTTCCCAGGCGAGCTATTCACAAGTAAATCCTAGACGCTCGATCTTGGTTACTTTCGCTGTCGCGGCTGGCAGCAAAGTTCAGAACCATGTTTCTGTGAATAACTCTTGAACCGTAAGTGACAGACGCTCGCTCTTGGCTGCATTCGTTTCAGCTCGTGGCAGTCAGTCTAAAAAACACTATCTTGGACTTCTCTGGATGTTTCCCAGGCGAGCTATTGGCAGCATGTTTAGAACCACTGTTTCTGAGGCTAATTCTTGAACCGTAAGTCATAGACGCTCGATCTTGGCGGCATTCGTCTCAGCGCCTGGCAATTAGTATAGAAGCACTGTTTCCCACTGTTTTTGAGGCTAATTCTTGAACCGTAAGTCTTAGACGCTTGATCTTGGCGGCATTCGTCTCAGCGCCTGGCAATTAGTATAGAAGCACTGTCTTTTACTTCTCTGGATGTTTCCCAGGCGAGCTATTGACAAGTAAATCCTAGACGCTCGATCTTGGTTACTTTCGCTTTCGCGGCTGGCAGCAAAGTTCAGAACCATGTTTCTGTGAATAACTCTTGAACCGTAAGTCACAGACGCTCGCTCTTGGCTGCATTCGTTTCAGCTCGTGGCAGTCAGTCTAAAAAACACTATCTTGGACTTCTCTGGATGTTTCCCAGGCGAGCTATTGGCAGCATGTTTAGAACCACTGTTTCTGAGGCTAATTCTTGAACCGTAAGTCATAGACGCTCGATCTTGGCGGCATTCGTCTCAGCGCCTGGCAATTAGTATAGAAGCACTGTCTTTGACTTCTCTGGATGTTTCCCAGGCGAGCTATTGACAAGTAAATCCTAGACGCTCGATCTTGGTTATTTTCGCTTTCGCGGCTGGCAGCAAAGTTCAGAACCATGTTTCTGTGAATAACTCTTGAACCGTAAGTGACAGACGCTCGCTCTTGGCTGCATTCGTTTCAGCTATTGGCAGCCAGTCTAAAAAACACTATCTTGGACTTCTCTGGATGTTTCCCAGGCGAGCTATTGGCAGCATGTTTAGAACCACTGTTTCTGAGGCTAATTCTTGAACCGTAAGTCATAGACGCTCGATCTTGGCGGCATTCGTCTCAGCGCCTGGCAATTAGTATAAAAGCACTGTTTCCCACTGTTTCTGAGCTAATTCTTGAACCGTAAGTCTTTGACGCTTGATCTTGGCGGCATTCGTCTCAGCGCCTGGCAATTAGTATAGAAACACTGTTTCCCACTGTTTCTGAGGCTAATTCTTGAACCGTAAGTCTTAGACGCTCGATCTTGGCGGCATTCGTCTCAGCGCCTGGCAATTAGTATAGAAGCACTGTCTTTGACTTCTCTGGATGTTTCCCAGGCGAGCTATTGACAAGTAAATCCTAGAAGCTCGATCTTGGTTACTTTCGCTTTCGCGGCTGTCAGCAAAGTTCAGAACCATGTTTCTGTGAATAACTCTTGAACCGTAAGTGACAGACGCTCGCTCTTGGCTGCATTCGTTTCAGCTCGTGGCAGTCAGTCTAAAAAACACTATCTTGGACTTCTCTGGATGTTTCCCAGGCGAGCTATTGGCAGCATGTTTAGAACCACTGTTTCTGAGGCTAATTCTTGAACCGTAAGTCATAGACGCTCGATCTTGGCGGCATTCGTCTCAGCGCCTGGCAATTAGTATAGAAGCACTGTTTCCCACTGTTTTTGAGGCTAATTCTTGAACCGTAAGTCTTAGACGCTTGATCTTGGCGGCATTCGTCTCAGCGCCTGGCAATTAGTATAGAAGCACTGTCTTTGACTTATCTGAAAGTTTCCCAGGCGAGCTATTCACAAGTAAATCCTAGACGCTCGATCTTGGTTACTTTCGCTTTCGCGGCTGGCAGCAAAGTTCAGAACCATGTTTCTGTGAATAACTCTTGAACCGTAAGTCACAGACGCTCGCTCTTGGCTGCATTCGTTTCAGCTCGTGGCAGTCAGTCTAAAAAACACTATCTTGGACTTCTCTGGATGTTTCCCAGGCGAGCTATTGGCAGCATGTTTAGAACCACTGTTTCTGAGGCTAATTCTTGAACCGTAAGTCATAGACGCTCGATCTTGGCGGCATTCGTCTCAGCGCCTGGCAATTAGTATAGAAGCACTGTCTTTGACTTCTCTGGATGTTTCCCAGGCGAGCTATTGACAAGTAAATCCTAGACGCTCGATCTTGGTTATTTTCGCTTTCGCGGCTGGCAGCAAAGTTCAGAACCATGTTTCTGTGAATAACTCTTGAACCGTAAGTGACAGACGCTCGCTCTTGGCTGCATTCGTTTCAGCTATTGGCAGCCAGTCTAAAAAACACTATATTGGACTTCTCTGGATGTTTCCCAGGCGAGCTATTGGTAGCATGTTTAGAACCACTGTTTCTGAGGCTAATTCTTGAACCGTAAGTCATAGACGCTCGATCTTGGCGGCATTCGTCTCAGCGCCTGGCAATTAGTATAAAAGCACTGTTTCCCACTGTTTCTGAGCTAATTCTTGAACCGTAAGTCTTTGACGCTTGATCTTGGCGGCATTCGTCTCAGCGCCTGGCAATTAGTATAGAAACACTGTTTCCCACTGTTTCTGAGGCTAATTCTTGAACCGTTAGTCTTAGACGCTCGATCTTGGCGGCATTCGTCTCAGCGCCTGGCAATTAGTATAGAAGCACTGTCTTTGACTTCTCTGGATGTTTCCCAGGCGAGCTATTGACAAGTAAATCCTAGAAGCTCGATCTTGGTTACTTTCGCTTTCGCGGCTGGCAGCAAAGTTCAGAACCATGTTTCTGTGAATAACTCTTGAACCGTAAGTCACAGACCCTCGCTCTTGGTTGCATTTGTTTCAGCTCGTGGCAGCCAGTCTAAAAAACACTATCTTGGACTTCTCTGGATGTTTCCCAGGCGAGCTATTGACAAGTAAATCCTAGACGCTCGATCTTGGTTACTTTCGCTTTCGCGGCTGGCAGCAAAGTTCAGAACCATGTTTCTGTGAATAACTCTTGAACCGTAAGTCACAGACGCTCGCTCTTGGCTGCATTCGTTTCAGCTCGTGGCAGCCAGTCTAAAAAACACTATCTTGGACTTCTCTGGATATTTCCCAGCCGAGCTATTGGCAGCATGTTTAGAACCACTGTTTCTGAGGCTAATTCTTGAACCGTAAGTCATAGACGCTCGATCTTGGCGGCATTCGTCTCAGCGCCTGGCAATTAGTATAGAAGCACTGTTTCCCACTGTTTCTGAGGCTAATTCTTGAACCGTAAGTCTTAGACGCTTGATCTTGGCGGCATTCGTCTCAGCGCCTGGCAATTAGTATAGAAGCACTGTCTTTGACTTATCTGAAAGTTTCCCAGGCGAGCTATTCACAAGTAAATCCTAGACGCTCGATCTTGGTTACTTTCGCTGTCGCGGCTGGCAGCAAAGTTCAGAACCATGTTTCTGTGAATAACTCTTGAACCGTAAGTGACAGACGCTCGCTCTTGGCTGCATTCGTTTCAGCTCGTGGCAGTCAGTCTAAAAAACACTATCTTGGACTTCTCTGGATGTTTCCCAGGCGAGCTATTGGCAGCATGTTTAGAACCACTGTTTCTGAGGCTAATTCTTGAACCGTAAGTCATAGACGCTCGATCTTGGCGGCATTCGTCTCAGCGCCTGGCAATTAGTATAGAAGCACTGTTTCCCACTGTTTTTGAGGCTAATTCTTGAACCGTAAGTCTTAGACGCTTGATCTTGGCGGCATTCGTCTCAGCGCCTGGCAATTAGTATAGAAGCACTGTCTTTGACTTCTCTGGATGTTTCCCAGGCGAGCTATTGACAAGTAAATCCTAGACGCTCGATCTTGGTTACTTTCGCTTTCGCGGCTGGCAGCAAAGTTCAGAACCATGTTTCTGTGAATAACTCTTGAACCGTAAGTCACAGACGCTCGCTCTTGGCTGCATTCGTTTCAGCTCGTGGCAGTCAGTCTAAAAAACACTATCTTGGACTTCTCTGGATGTTTCCCAGGCGAGCTATTGGCAGCATGTTTAGAACCACTGTTTCTGAGGCTAATTCTTGAACCGTAAGTCATAGACGCTCGATCTTGGCGGCATTCGTCTCAGCGCCTGGCAATTAGTATAGAAGCACTGTCTTTGACTTCTCTGGATGTTTCCCAGGCGAGCTATTGACAAGTAAATCCTAGACGCTCGATCTTGGTTATTTTCGCTTTCGCGGCTGGCAGCAAAGTTCAGAACCATGTTTCTGTGAATAACTCTTGAACCGTAAGTGACAGACGCTCGCTCTTGGCTGCATTCGTTTCAGCTATTGGCAGCCAGTCTAAAAAACACTATATTGGACTTCTCTGGATGTTTCCCAGGCGAGCTATTGGCAGCATGTTTAGAACCACTGTTTCTGAGGCTAATTCTTGAACCGTAAGTCATAGACGCTCGATCTTGGCGGCATTCGTCTCAGCGCCTGGCAATTAGTATAAAAGCACTGTTTCCCACTGTTTCTGAGCTAATTCTTGAACCGTAAGTCTTTGACGCTTGATCTTGGCGGCATTCGTCTCAGCGCCTGGCAATTAGTATAGAAACACTGTTTCCCACTGTTTCTGAGGCTAATTCTTGAACCGTAAGTCTTAGACGCTCGATCTTGGCGGCATTCGTCTCAGCGCCTGGCAATTAGTATAGAAGCACTGTCTTTGACTTCTCTGGATGTTTCCCAGGCGAGCTATTGACAAGTAAATCCTAGAAGCTCGATCTTGGTTACTTTCGCTTTCGCGGCTGTCAGCAAAGTTCAGAACCATGTTTCTGTGAATAACTCTTGAACCGTAAGTGACAGACGCTCGCTCTTGGCTGCATTCGTTTCAGCTCGTGGCAGTCAGTCTAAAAAACACTATCTTGGACTTCTCTGGATGTTTCCCAGGCGAGCTATTGGCAGCATGTTTAGAACCACTGTTTCTGAGGCTAATTCTTGAACCGTAAGTCATAGACGCTCGATCTTGGCGGCATTCGTCTCAGCGCCTGGCAATTAGTATAGAAGCACTGTTTCCCACTGTTTTGAGGCTAATTCTTGAACCGTAAGTCTTAGACGCTTGATCTTGGCGGCATTCGTCTCAGCGCCTGGCAATTAGTATAGAAGCACTGTCTTTGACTTATCTGAAAGTTTCCCAGGCGAGCTATTCACAAGTAAATCCTAGACGCTCGATCTTGGTTACTTTCGCTTTCGCGGCTGGCAGCAAAGTTCAGAACCATGTTTCTGTGAATAACTCTTGAACCGTAAGTCACAGACGCTCGCTCTTGGCTGCATTCGTTTCAGCTCGTGGCAGTCAGTCTAAAAACACTATCTTGGACTTCTCTGGATGTTTCCCAGGCGAGCTATTGGCAGCATGTTTAGAACCACTGTTTCTGAGGCTAATTCTTGAACCGTAAGTCATAGACGCTCGATCTTGGCGGCATTCGTCTCAGCGCCTGGCAATTAGTATAGAAGCACTGTCTTTGACTTCTCTGGATGTTTCCCAGGCGAGCTATTGACAAGTAAATCCTAGACGCTCGATCTTGGTTATTTTCGCTTTCGCGGCTGGCAGCAAAGTTCAGAACCATGTTTCTGTGAATAACTCTTGAACCGTAAGTGACAGACGCTCGCTCTTGGCTGCATTCGTTTCAGCTATTGGCAGCCAGTCTAAAAAACACTATATTGGACTTCTCTGGATGTTTCCCAGGCGAGCTATTGGTAGCATGTTTAGAACCACTGTTTCTGAGGCTAATTCTTGAACCGTAAGTCATAGACGCTCGATCTTGGCGGCATTCGTCTCAGCGCCTGGCAATTAGTATAAAAGCACTGTTTCCCACTGTTTCTGAGCTAATTCTTGAACCGTAAGTCTTTGACGCTTGATCTTGGCGGCATTCGTCTCAGCGCCTGGCAATTAGTATAGAAACACTGTTTCCCACTGTTTCTGAGGCTAATTCTTGAACCGTTAGTCTTAGACGCTCGATCTTGGCGGCATTCGTCTCAGCGCCTGGCAATTAGTATAGAAGCACTGTCTTTGACTTCTCTGGATGTTTCCCAGGCGAGCTATTGACAAGTAAATCCTAGAAGCTCGATCTTGGTTACTTTCGCTTTCGCGGCTGGCAGCAAAGTTCAGAACCATGTTTCTGTGAATAACTCTTGAACCGTAAGTCACAGACCCTCGCTCTTGGTTGCATTTGTTTCAGCTCGTGGCAGCCAGTCTAAAAAACACTATCTTGGACTTCTCTGGATGTTTCCCAGGCGAGCTATTGACAAGTAAATCCTAGACGCTCGATCTTGGTTACTTTCGCTTTCGCGGCTGGCAGCAAAGTTCAGAACCATGTTTCTGTGAATAACTCTTGAACCGTAAGTCACAGACGCTCGCTCTTGGCTGCATTCGTTTCAGCTCGTGGCAGCCAGTCTAAAAAACACTATCTTGGACTTCTCTGGATATTTCCCAGCCGAGCTATTGGCAGCATGTTCAAAACCACTGTTTCTGAGGCTAATTCTTGAACCGTAAGTCAGACGCTCGATCTTGGCGGCATTCGTCTCAGCGCCTGGCAATTAGTATAGAAGCACTGTTTCCCACTGTTTCTGAGGCTAATTCTTGAACCGTAAGTCTTAGACGCTTGATCTTGGCGGCATTCGTCTCAGCGCCTGGCAATTAGTATAGAAGCACTGTCTTTGACTTCTCTGGATGTTTCCCAGGCGAGCTATTCACAAGTAAATCCTAGACGGTCGATCTTGGTTACTTTCGCTTTCGCGGGTGGCAGCAAAGTTCAGAACCATGTTTCTGTGAATAACTCTTGAACCGTAAGTCACAAACGCTCGCTCTTGGCTGCATTCGTTTCAGCTCGTGGCAGCCAGTCTAAAAAAACACTATCTTGGACTTCTCTGGATGTTTCCCAGGCGAGCTATTGGCAGCATGTTCAGAACCACTGTTTCTGAGGCTAATTCTTGAACCGTAAGTCATAGACGCTCGATCTTGGCGGCATTCGTCTCAGCGCCTGGCAATTAGTATAGAAGCACTGTTTCCCACTGTTTCTGAGGCTAATTCTTGAACCGTAAGTCATAGACGCTCGATCTTGGCGGCATTCATCTCAGCGCCTGGAAATTAGTATAGAAGCACTGTTTCCCACTGTTTCTGAGGCTAATTCTTGAACCGTAAGTCATAGACGCTCGATCTTGGCGGCATTCGTCTCAGCGCCTGGCAATTAGTATAAAAGCACTGTTTCCACTGTTTCTGAGGCTAATTCTTGAACCGTAAGTCTTAGACGCTTGATCTTGGCGGCATTCGTCTCAGCGCCTGGCAATTAGTATAGAAGCACTGTCTTTGACTTCTCTGGATGTTTCCCAGGCGAGCTATTGCCAAGTAAATCCTAGACGCTCGGTCTTGGTTACTTTCGCATTCGCGGCTGGCAGCAAAATTCAGAACCATGTTTCTGTGAATAACTCTTGAACCGTAAGTCACAGACGCTCGCTCTTGATTGCATTCGTTTCAGCTCGTGGCAGCCAGTCTAAAAAACACTATCTTGGACTTCTCTGGATGTTTCCCAGGCGAGCTATTGGCAGCATGTTCAAAACCACTGTTTCTGAGGCTAATTCTTGAACCGTAAGTCATAGACGCTCGATCTTGGCGGCATTCGTCTCAGCGCCTGGCAATTAGTATAGAAGCACTGTTTCCCACTGTTTCTGAGGCTAATTCTTGAACCGTAAGTCTTAGACGCTTGATCTTGGCGGCATTCGTCTCAGCGCCTGGCAATTAGTATAGAAGCACTGTCTTTGACTTATCTGGATGTTTCCCAGGCGAGCTATTCACAAGTAAATCCTAGACGCTCGTTCTTGGTTACTTTCGCTTTCGCGGCTGGCAGCAATGTTCAGAACCATGTTTCTGTGAATAACTCTTGAACCGTAAGTCACAGACGCTCGCTCTTGGCTGCATTCGTTTCAGCTCGTGGCAGCCAGTCTAAAAAAACACTATCTTGGACTTCTCTGGATGTTTCCCAGGCGAGCTATTGGCAGCATGTTCAGAAACACTGTTTCTGAGGCTAATTCTTGAACCGTAAGTCATAGACGCTCGATCTTGGCGGCATTCGTCTCAGCGCCTGGCAATTAGTTTAGAAGCACTGTTTCCCACTGTTTCTGAGGCTAATTCTTGAACCGTAAGTCATAGACGCTCGATCTTGGCGGCATTCGTCTCAGCGCCTGGCAATTAGTATAGAAGCACTGTCTTTGACTTCTCTGGATGTTTCCCAGGCGAGCTATTGACAAGTAAATCCTAGACGCTCGATCTTGGTTATTTTCGCTTTCGCGGCTGGCAGCAAAGTTCAGAACCATGTTTCTGTGAATAACTCTTGAACCGTAAGTGACAGACGCTCGCTCTTGGCTGCATTCGTTTCAGCTCGTGGCAGCCAGTCTAAAAAAACACTATCTTGGACTTCTCTGGATGTTTCCCAGGCGAGCTATTGGCAGCATGTTTAGAACCACTGTTTCTGAGGCTAATTCTTGAACCGTAAGTCATAGACGCTCGATCTTGGCGGCATTCGTCACAGCGCCTGGCAATTAGTATAAAAGCACTGTTTCCCACTGTTTCTAAGGCTAATTCTTGAACCGTAAGTCTTTGACGCTTGATCTTGGCGGCATTCGTCTCAGCGCCTGGCAATTAGTATAGAAGCACTGTTTCCCACTGTTTCTGAGGCTAATTCTTGAACCGTAAGTCATAGACGCTCGATCTTGGCGCATTCGTCTCAGCGCCTGGCAATTAGTATAGAAGCACTGTCTTTGACTTCACTGGATGTTTCCCAGGCGAGCTATTGACAAGTAAATCCTAGACGCTCGATCTTGGTTATTTTCGCTTTCGCGGCTGGCAGCAAAGTTCAGAACCATGTTTCTGTGAATAACTCTTGAACCGTAAGTCACAGACGCTCGCTCTTGGCTGCATTCGTTTCAGCTCGTGGCAGCCAGTCTAAAAAAACACTATCTTGGACTTCTCTGGATGTTTCCCAGGCGAGCTATTGGCAGCATGTTTAGAACCACTGTTTCTGAGGCTAATTCTTGAACCGTAAGTCATAGACGCTCGATCTTGGCGGCATTCGTCTCAGCGCCTGGCAATTAGTATAAAAGCACTGTTTCCACTGTTTCTGAGGCTAATTCTTGAACCGTAAGTCTTTGACGCTTGATCTTGGCGGCATTCGTCTCAGCGCCTGGCAATTAGTATAGAAGCACTGTTTCCACTGTTTCTGAGGCTAATTCTTGAACCGTAAGTCTTAGACGCTCGATCTTGGCGCCATTCGTCTCAGCGCCTGGCAATTAGTATAGAAGCACTGTCTTTGACTTCTCTGGATGTTTCCCAGGCGAGCTATTGACAATTAAATCCTAGACGCTCGATCTTGGTTACTTTCGCTTTCGCGGCTGGCAGCAAAGTTCAGAACCATGTTTCTGTGAATAACTCTTGAACCGTAAGTCACAGACGCTCGCTCTTGGTGGCATTCGTTTCAGTTCGTGGCAGCCAGTCTAAAAAAACACTATCTTGGACTTCTCTGGATGTTTCCCAGGCGAGCTATTGACAAGTAAATCCTAGACGCTCGATCTTGGTTACTTTCGCTTTCGCGGCTGGCAGCAAAGTTCAGAACCATGTTTCTGTGAATAACTCTTGAACCGTAAGTGACAGACGCTCGCTCTTGGCTGCATTCGTTTCAGCTATTGGCAGCCAGTCTAAAAAACACTATCTTGGACTTCTCTGGATGTTTCCCAGGCGAGCTATTGGCAGCATGTTTAGAACCACTGTTTCTGAGGCTAATTCTTGAACCGTAAGTCATAGACGCTCGATCTTGGCGGCATTCGTCTCAGCGCCTG
>NW_027464316.1:0-78791 GCF_050947455.1 Rhinoderma darwinii | reverse complement strand
CTTTCGCTTTCGCGGCTGGCAGCAAAGTTCAGAACCATGTTTCTGTGAATAACTCTTGAACCGTAAGTCACAGACGCTCGCTCTTGGCTGCATTCGTTTCAGCTCGTGGCAGCCAGTCTAAAAAACACTATCTTGGACTTCTCTGGATGTTTCCCAGGCGAGCTATTGGCAGCATGTTCAGAACCACTGTTTCTGAGGCTAATTCTTGAACCGTAAGTCATAGACGCTAGATCTTGGCGGCATTCGTCTCAGCGCCTGGCAATTAGTATAGAAGCACTGTTTCCCACTGTTTCTGAGGCTAATTCTTGAACCGTAAGTCTTAGACGCTTGATCTTGGCGGCATTCGTCTCAGCTCCTGGCAATTAGCATAGAAGCACTGTCTTTGACTTATCTGAAAGTTTCCCAGGCGAGCTATTCACAAGTAAATCCTAGACGCTCGATCTTGGTTGCTTTCGCTTTCGCGGCTGGCAGCAAAGTTCAGAACCATGTTTATGTGAATAACTTTTGAACCGTAAGTCACAGACGCTCGCTCTTGGCTGCATTCGTTTCAGCTCGTGGCAGCCAGTCTAAAAAACACTATCTTGGACTTCTCTGGATGTTTCCCAGGCGAGCTATTGGCAGCATGTTCAGAACCACTGTTTCTGAGGCTAATTCTTGAACCGTAAGTCATAGACGCTCGATCTTGGCGGCATTCGTCTCAGCGCCTGGCAATTAGTATAGAAGCACTGTTTCCCACTGTTTCTGAGGCTAATTCTTGAACCGTAAGTCATAGACGCTTGATCTTGGCGGCATTCGTCTCAGCGCCTGGCAATTAGTATAGAAGCACTGTCTTTGACTTCTCTGGATGTTTCCCAGGCGAGCTATTGACAAGTAAATCCTAGACGCTCGATCTTGGTTATTTTCGCTTTCGCGGCTGGCAGCAAAGTTCAGAACCATGTTTCTGTGAATAACTCTTGAACCGTAAGTGACAGACGCTCGCTCTTGGCTGCATTCGTTTCAGCTCGTGGCAGTCAGTCTAAAAAACACTATCTTGGACTTCTCTGGATGTTTCCCAGGCGAGCTATTGGCAGCATGTTCAGAACCACTGTTTCTGAGGCTAATTCTTGAACCGTAAGTCATAGACGCTAGATCTTGGCGGCATTCGTCTCAGCGCCTGGCAATTAGTATGAAAGCACTGTCTTTGACTTCTCTGGATGTTTCCCAGGCGAGCTATTGACAAGTAAATCCTAGACGCTCGATCTTGGTTATTTTCGCTTTCGCGGCTGGCAGCAAAGTTCAGAACCATGTTTCTGTGAATAACTCTTGAACCGTAAGTGACAGACGCTCGCTCTTGGCTGCATTCGTTTCAGCTCGTGGCAGCCAGTCTAAAAAACACTATCTTGGACTTCTCTGGATGTTTCCCAGGCGAGCTATTGGCAGCATGTTTAGAACCACTGTTTATGAGGCTAATTCTTGAACCGTAAGTCATAGACGCTCGATCTTGGCGGTATTCGTCTCAGCACCTGGAAATTAGTATAGAAGCACTGTTTCCCACTGTTTCTGAGGCTAATTCTTGAACCGTAAGTCATAGACTCTCGATCTTGGCGGCATTCGTCTCAGCGCCTGGCAATTAGTATAGAAGCACTGTCTTTGACTTCACTGGATGTTTCCCAGGCGAGCTATTGACAAGTAAATCCTAGACGCTCGATCTTGGTTATTTTCGCTTTCGCGGCTGGCAGCAAAGTTCAGAACCATGTTTATGAGAATAACTTTTGAACCGTAAGTCACAGACGCTCGCTCTTGGCTGCATTCGTTTCAGCTCGTGGCAGCCAGTCTAAAAAAACACTATCTTGGACTTCTCTGGATGTTTCCCAGGCGAGCTATTGGCAGCATGTTCAGAACCACTGTTTCTGAGGCTAATTCTTGAACCGTAAGTCATAGACGCTCGATCTTGGCGGCATTCGTCTCAGCGCCTGGCAATTAGTATAGAAGCACTGTCTTTGACTTCTCTGGATGTTTCCCAGGCGAGCTATTGACAAGTAAATCCTAGACGCTCGATCTTGGTTATTTTCGCTTTCGCGGCTGGCAGCAAAGTTCCGAACCATGTTTCTGTGAATAACTCTTGAACCGTAAGTCACAGACGCTCGCTCTTGGCTGCATTCGTTTCAGCTCGTGGCAGCCAGTCTAAAAAACACTATCTTGGACTTCTCTGGATGTTTCCCAGGCGAGCTATTGGCAGCATGTTTTGAACCACTGTTTCTGAGGCTAATTCTTGAACCGTAAGTCATAGACGCTCGATCTTGGCGGCATTCGTCTCAGCGCCTGGCAATTAGTATAGAAGCACTGTTTCCCACTGTTTCTGAGGCTAATTCTTGAACCGTAAGTCTTAGACGCTTGATCTTGGCGGCATTCGTCTCAGCGCCTGGCAATTAGTATAGAAGCACTGTCTTTGACTTATCTGAAAGTTTCCCAGGCGAGCTATTCACAAGTAAATCCTAGACGCTCGATCTTGGTTACTTTCGCTTTCGCGGCTGGCAGCAAAGTTCAGAACCATGTTTCTGTGAATAACTCTTGAACCGTAAGTCACAGACGCTCGCTCTTGGCTGCATTCGTTTCAGCTCGTGGCAGCCAGTCTAAAAAAACACTATCTTGGACTTCTCTGGATGTTTCCCAGGCGAGCTATTGGCAGCCGGTTCAAAACCACTGTTTCTGAGGCTAATTCTTGAACCGTAAGTCATAAACGCTCGATCTTGGCGGCATTCGTCTCAGCGCCTGGCAATTAGTATAGAAGCACTGTTTCCCACTGTTTCTGAGGCTAATTCTTGAACCGTAAGTCTTAGACGCTTGATCTTGGCGGCATTCGTCTCAGCGCCTGGCAATTAGTATAGAAGCACTGTCTTTGACATATCTGAAAGTTTCCCAGGCGAGCTATTCACAAGTAAATCCTAGACGCTCGATCTTGGTTACTTTCGCTTTCGCGGCTGGCAGCAAAGTTCAGAACCATGTTTCTGTGAATAACTCTTGAACCGTAAGTCACAGACGCTCGCTCTTGGCTGCATGCGTTTCAGCTCGTGGCAGCCAGTCTAAAAAATCACTATCTTGGACTTCTCTGGATGTTTCCCAGGCGAGCTATTGGCAGCATGTTCAGAACCACTGTTTCTGAGGCTAATTCTTGAACCGTAAGTCATAGACGCTCGATCTTGGCGGCATTCGTCTCAGCGCCTGGCAATTAGTATAGAAGCACTGTATTTGACTTCTCTGGATGTTTCCCAGGCGAGCTATTGACAAGTAAATCCTAGACGCTCGATCTTGGTTATTTTCGCTTTCGCGGCTGGCAGCAAAGTTCAGAACCATGTTTCTGTGAATAACTCTTGAACCGTAAGTGACAGACGCTCGCTCTTTGCTGCATTCGTTTCAGCTCGTGGCAGCCAGTCTAAAAAACACTATCTTGGACTTCTCTGGATGTTTCCCAGTCGAGCTATTGGCAGCATGTTCAGAACCACTGTTTCTGAGGCTAATTCTTGAACCGTAAGTCATAGACGCTCGATCTTGGCGGCATTCGTCTCAGCGCCTGGCAATTAGTATAGAAGCACTGTTTCCCACTGTTTCTGAGGCTAATTCTTGAACCGTAAGTCTTAGACGCTTGATCTTGGCGGCATTCGTCTCAGCGCCTGGCAATTAGTATAGAAGCACTGTCTTTGACTTATCTGAAACTTTCCCAGGCGAGCTATTCACAAGTAAATCCTAGACGCTCGATCTTGGTTACTTTCGCTTTCGCGGCTGGCAGCAAAGTTCAGAACCATGTTTCTGTGAATAACTCTTGAACCGTAAGTCACAGACGCTCGCTCTTGGCTGCATTCGTTTCAGCTCGTGGCAGCCAGTCTAAAAAACACTATCTTGGACTTCTCTGGATGTTTCCCAGGCGAGCTATTGGCAGCATGTTCAGAACCACTGTTTCTGAGGCTAATTCTTGAACCGTAAGTCATAGACGCTCGATCTTGGCGGCATTCGTCTCAGCGCCTGGCAATTAGTATAGAAGCACTGTTTCCCACTGTTTCTGAGGCTAATTCTTGAACCGTAAGTCATAGACGCTTGATCTTGGCGGCATTCGTCTCAGCGCCTGGCAATTAGTATGGAAGCACTGTCTTTGACTTCTCTGGATGTTTCCCAGGCGAGCTATTGACAAGTAAATCCTAGACGCTCGATCTTGGTTATTTTCGCTTTCGCGGCTGGCAGCAAAGTTCAGAACCATGTTTCTGTGAATAACTCTTGAACCGTAAGTGACAGACGCTCGCTCTTGGCTGCATTCGTTTCAGCTCGTGGCAGTCAGTCTAAAAAACACTATCTTGGACTTCTCTGGATGTTTCCCAGGCGAGCTATTGGCAGCATGTTTAGAACCACTGTTTCTGAGGCTAATTCTTGAACCGTAAGTCATAGACGCTCGATCTTGGCGGTATTCGTCTCAGCACCTGGAAATTAGTATAGAAGCACTGTTTCCCACTGTTTCTGAGGCTAATTCTTGAACCGTAAGTCATAGACTCTCGATCTTGGCGGCATTCGTCTCAGCGCCTGGCAATTAGTATAGAAGCACTGTCTTTGACTGCACTGGATGTTTCCCAGGCGAGCTATTGACAAGTAAATCCTAGACGCTCGATCTTGGTTATTTTCGCTTTCGCGGCTGGCAGCAAAGTTCAGAACCATGTTTATGAGAATAACTTTTGAACCGTAAGTCACAGACGCTCGCTCTTGGCTGCATTCGTTTCAGCTCGTGGCAGCCAGTCTAAAAAAACACTATCTTGGACTTCTCTGGATGTTTCCCAGGCGAGCTATTGGCAGCATGTTCAGAACCACTGTTTCTGAGGCTAATTCTTGAACCGTAAGTCATAAACGCTCGATCTTGGCGGCATTCGTCTCAGCGCCTGGCAATTAGTATAGAAGCACTGTTTCCCACTGTTTCTGAGGCTAATTCTTGAACCGTAAGTCTTAGACGCTTGATCTTGGCGGCATTCGTCTCAGCGCCTGGCAATTAGTATAGAAGCACTGTCTTTGACATATCTGAAAGTTTCCCAGGCGAGCTATTCACAAGTAAATCCTAGACGCTCGATCTTGGTTACTTTCGCTTTCGCGGCTGGCAGCAAAGTTCAGAACCATGTTTCTGTGAATAACTCTTGAACCGTAAGTCACAGACGCTCGCTCTTGGCTGCATGCGTTTCAGCTCGTGGCAGCCAGTCTAAAAAATCACTATCTTGGACTTCTCTGGATGTTTCCCAGGCGAGCTATTGGCAGCATGTTCAGAACCACTGTTTCTGAGGCTAATTCTTGAACCGTAAGTCATAGACGCTCGATCTTGGCGGCATTCGTCTCAGCGCCTGGCAATTAGTATAGAAGCACTGTTTCCCACTGTTTCTGAGGCTAATTCTTGAACCGTAAGTCATAGACGCTCGATCTTGGCGGCATTCGTCTCAGCGCCTGGCAATTAGTATAGAAGCACTGTCTTTGACTTCTCTGGATGTTTCCCAGGCGAGCTATTGACAAGTAAATCCTAGACGCTCGATCTTGGTTATTTTCGCTTTCGCGGCTGGCAGCAAAGTTCAGAACCATGTTTCTGTGAATAACTCTTGAACCGTAAGTGACAGACGCTCGCTCTTGGCTGCATTCGTTTCAGCTCGTGGCAGCCAGTCTAAAAAACACTATCTTGGACTTCTCTGGATGTTTCCCAGTCGAGCTATTGGCAGCATGTTCAGAACCACTGTTTCTGAGGCTAATTCTTGAACCGTAAGTCATAGACGCTCGATCTTGGCGGCATTCGTCTCAGCGCCTGGCAATTAGTATAGAAGCACTGTTTCCCACTGTTTCTGAGGCTAATTCTTGAACCGTAAGTCTTAGACGCTTGATCTTGGCGGCATTCGTCTCAGCGCCTGGCAATTAGTATAGAAGCACTGTCTTTGACTTATCTGAAACTTTCCCAGGCGAGCTATTCACAAGTAAATCCTAGACGCTCGATCTTGGTTACTTTCGCTTTCGCGGCTGGCAGCAAAGTTCAGAACCATGTTTCTGTGAATAACTCTTGAACCGTAAGTCACAGACGCTCGCTCTTGGCTGCATTCGTTTCAGCTCGTGGCAGCCAGTCTAAAAAACACTATCTTGGACTTCTCTGGATGTTTCCCAGGCGAGCTATTGGCAGCATGTTCAGAACCACTGTTTCTGAGGCTAATTCTTGAACCGTAAGTCATAGACGCTCGATCTTGGCGGCATTCGTCTCAGCGCCTGGCAATTAGTATAGAAGCACTGTTTCCCACTGTTTCTGAGGCTAATTCTTGAACCGTAAGTCATAGACGCTTGATCTTGGCGGCATTCGTCTCAGCGCCTGGCAATTAGTATGGAAGCACTGTCTTTGACTTCTCTGGATGTTTCCCAGGCGAGCTATTGACAAGTAAATCCTAGACGCTCGATCTTGGTTATTTTCGCTTTCGCGGCTGGCAGCAAAGTTCAGAACCATGTTTCTGTGAATAACTCTTGAACCGTAAGTGACAGACGCTCGCTCTTGGCTGCATTCGTTTCAGCTCGTGGCAGTCAGTCTAAAAAACACTATCTTGGACTTCTCTGGATGTTTCCCAGGCGAGCTATTGGCAGCATGTTTAGAACCACTGTTTCTGAGGCTAATTCTTGAACCGTAAGTCATAGACGCTCGATCTTGGCGGTATTCGTCTCAGCACCTGGAAATTAGTATAGAAGCACTGTTTCCCACTGTTTCTGAGGCTAATTCTTGAACCGTAAGTCATAGACTCTCGATCTTGGCGGCATTCGTCTCAGCGCCTGGCAATTAGTATAGAAGCACTGTCTTTGACTTCACTGGATGTTTCCCAGGCGAGCTATTGACAAGTAAATCCTAGACGCTCGATCTTGGTTATTTTCGCTTTCGCGGCTGGCAGCAAAGTTCAGAACCATGTTTATGAGAATAACTTTTGAACCGTAAGTCACAGACGCTCGCTCTTGGCTGCATTCGTTTCAGCTCGTGGCAGCCAGTCTAAAAAAACACTATCTTGGACTTCTCTGGATGTTTCCCAGGCGAGCTATTGGCAGCATGTTCAGAACCACTGTTTCTGAGGCTAATTCTTGAACCGTAAGTCATAGACGCTCGATCTTGGCGGCATTCGTCTCAGCGCCTGGCAATTAGTATAGAAGCACTGTCTTTGACTTCTCTGGATGTTTCCCAGGCGAGCTATTGACAAGTAAATCCTAGACGCTCGATCTTGGTTATTTTCGCTTTCGCGGCTGGCAGCAAAGTTCCGAACCATGTTTCTGTGAATAACTCTTGAACCGTAAGTCACAGACGCTCGCTCTTGGCTGCATTCGTTTCAGCTCGTGGCAGCCAGTCTAAAAAACACTATCTTGGACTTCTCTGGATGTTTCCCAGGCGAGCTATTGGCAGCATGTTTTGAACCACTGTTTCTGAGGCTAATTCTTGAACCGTAAGTCATAGACGCTCAATCTTGGCGGCATTCGTCTCAGCGCCTGGCAATTAGTATAGAAGCACTGTTTCCCACTGTTTCTGAGGCTAATTCTTGAACCGTAAGTCTTAGACGCTTGATCTTGGCGGCATTCGTCTCAGCGCCTGGCAATTAGTATAGAAGCACTGTCTTTGACTTCTCTGGATGTTTCCCAGGCGAGCTATTCACAAGTAAATCCTAGACGCTCGATCTTGGTTACTTTCGCTTTCGCGGCTGGCAGCAAAGTTCAGAACCATGTTTCTGTGAATAACTCTTGAACCGTAAGTCACAGACGCTCGCTCTTGGCTGCATTCGTTTCAGCTCGTGGCAGCCAGTCTAAAAAAACACTATCTTGGACTTCTCTGGATGTTTCCCAGGCGAGCTATTGGCAGCATGTTCAGAACCACTGTTTCTGAGGCTAATACTTGAACCGTAAGTCATAGACGCTCGATCTTGGCGGCATTCGTCTCAGCGCCTGGCAATTAGTATAGAAGCACTGTTTCCCACTGTTTCTGAGGCTAATTCTTGAACCGTAAGTCATAGACGCTCGATCTTGGCGGCATTCGTCTCAGCGCCTGGCAATTAGTATGAAAGCACTGTCTTTGACTTCTCTGGATGTTTCCCAGGCGAGCTATTGACAAGTAAATCCTAGACGCTCGATCTTGGTTATTTTCGCTTTCGCGGCTGGCAGCAAAGTTCAGAACCATGTTTCTGTGAATAACTCTTGAACCGTAAGTGACAGACGCTCGCTCTTGGCTGCATTCGTTTCAGCTCGTGGCAGCCAGTCTAAAAAACACTATCTTGGACTTCTCTGGATGTTTCCCAGTCGAGCTATTGGCAGCATGTTCAGAACCACTGTTTCTGAGGCTAATTCTTGAACCGTAAGTCATAGACGCTCGATCTTGGCGGCATTCGTCTCAGCGCCTGGCAATTAGTATAGAAGCACTGTTTCCCACTGTTTCTGAGGCTAATTCTTGAACCGTAAGTCTTAGACGCTTGATCTTGGCGGCATTCGTCTCAGCGCCTGGCAATTAGTATAGAAGCACTGTCTTTGACTTATCTGAAACTTTCCCAGGCGAGCTATTCACAAGTAAATCCTAGACTCTCGATCTTGGTTACTTTCGCTTTCGCGGCTGGCAGCAAAGTTCAGAACCATGTTTCTGTGAATAACTCTTGAACCGTAAGTCACAGACGCTCGCTCTTGGCTGCATTCGTTTCAGCTCGTGGCAGCCAGTCTAAAAAACACTATCTTGGACTTCTCTGGATGTTTCCCAGGCGAGCTATTGGCAGCATGTTCAGAACCACTGTTTCTGAGGCTAATTCTTGAACCGTAAGTCATAGACGCTAGATCTTGGCGGCATTCGTCTCAGCGCCTGGCAATTAGTATAGAAGCACTGTTTCCCACTGTTTCTGAGGCTAATTCTTGAACCGTAAGTCTTAGACGCTTGATCTTGGCGGCATTCGTCTCAGCTCCTGGCAATTAGCATAGAAGCACTGTCTTTGACTTATCTGAAAGTTTCCCAGGCGAGCTATTCACAAGTAAATCCTAGACGCTCGATCTTGGTTGCTTTCGCTTTCGCGGCTGGCAGCAAAGTTCAGAACCATGTTTATGTGAATAACTTTTGAACCGTAAGTCACAGACGCTCGCTCTTGGCTGCATTCGTTTCAGCTCGTGGCAGCCAGTCTAAAAAACACTATCTTGGACTTCTCTGGATGTTTCCCAGGCGAGCTATTGGCAGCATGTTCAGAACCACTGTTTCTGAGGCTAATTCTTGAACCGTAAGTCATAGACGCTCGATCTTGGCGGCATTCGTCTCAGCGCCTGGCAATTAGTATAGAAGCACTGTTTCCCACTGTTTCTGAGGCTAATTCTTGAACCGTAAGTCATAGACGCTTGATCTTGGCGGCATTCGTCTCAGCGCCTGGCAATTAGTATAGAAGCACTGTCTTTGACTTCTCTGGATGTTTCCCAGGCGAGCTATTGACAAGTAAATCCTAGACGCTCGATCTTGGTTATTTTCGCTTTCGCGGCTGGCAGCAAAGTTCAGAACCATGTTTCTGTGAATAACTCTTGAACCGTAAGTGACAGACGCTCGCTCTTGGCTGCATTCGTTTCAGCTCGTGGCAGTCAGTCTAAAAAACACTATCTTGGACTTCTCTGGATGTTTCCCAGGCGAGCTATTGGCAGCATGTTTAGAACCACTGTTTCTGAGGCTAATTCTTGAACCGTAAGTCATAGACGCTCGATCTTGGCGGTATTCGTCTCAGCACCTGGAAATTAGTATAGAAGCACTGTTTCCCACTGTTTCTGAGGCTAATTCTTGAACCGTAAGTCATAGACTCTCGATCTTGGCGGCATTCGTCTCAGCGCCTGGCAATTAGTATAGAAGCACTGTCTTTGACTTCACTGGATGTTTCCCAGGCGAGCTATTGACAAGTAAATCCTAGACGCTCGATCTTGGTTATTTTCGCTTTCGCGGCTGGCAGCAAAGTTCAGAACCATGTTTATGAGAATAACTTTTGAACCGTAAGTCACAGACGCTCGCTCTTGGCTGCATTCGTTTCAGCTCGTGGCAGCCAGTCTAAAAAAACACTATCTTGGACTTCTCTGGATGTTTCCCTGGCGAGCTATTGGCAGCATGTTCAGAACCACTGTTTCTGAGGCTAATTCTTGAACCGTAAGTCATAGACGCTCGATCTTGGCGGCATTCGTCTCAGCGCCTGGCAATTAGTATAGAAGCACTGTCTTTGACTTCTCTGGATGTTTCCCAGGCGAGCTATTGACAAGTAAATCCTAGACGCTCGATCTTGGTTATTTTCGCTTTCGCGGCTGGCAGCAAAGTTCCGAACCATGTTTCTGTGAATAACTCTTGAACCGTAAGTCACAGACGCTCGCTCTTGGCTGCATTCGTTTCAGCTCGTGGCAGCCAGTCTAAAAAACACTATCTTGGACTTCTCTGGATGTTTCCCAGGCGAGCTATTGGCAGCATGTTTTGAACCACTGTTTCTGAGGCTAATTCTTGAACCGTAAGTCATAGACGCTCGATCTTGGCGGCATTCGTCTCAGCGCCTGGCAATTAGTATAGAAGCACTGTTTCCCACTGTTTCTGAGGCTAATTCTTGAACCGTAAGTCTTAGACGCTTGATCTTGGCGGCATTCGTCTCAGCGCCTGGCAATTAGTATAGAAGCACTGTCTTTGACTTCTCTGGATGTTTCCCAGGCGAGCTATTCACAAGTAAATCCTAGACGCTCGATCTTGGTTACTTTCGCTTTCGCGGCTGGCAGCAAAGTTCAGAACCATGTTTCTGTGAATAACTCTTGAACCGTAAGTCACAGACGCTCGCTCTTGGCTGCATTCGTTTCAGCTCGTGGCAGCCAGTCTAAAAAAACACTATCTTGGACTTCTCTGGATGTTTCCCAGGCGAGCTATTGGCAGCATGTTCAGAACCACTGTTTCTGAGGCTAATACTTGAACCGTAAGTCATAGACGCTCGATCTTGGCGGCATTCGTCTCAGCGCCTGGCAATTAGTATAGAAGCACTGTTTCCCACTGTTTCTGAGGCTAATTCTTGAACCGTAAGTCATAGACGCTCGATCTTGGCGGCATTCGTCTCAGCGCCTGGCAATTAGTATGAAAGCACTGTCTTTGACTTCTCTGGATGTTTCCCAGGCGAGCTATTGACAAGTAAATCCTAGACGCTCGATCTTGGTTATTTTCGCTTTCGCGGCTGGCAGCAAAGTTCAGAACCATGTTTCTGTGAATAACTCTTGAACCGTAAGTGACAGACGCTCGCTCTTGGCTGCATTCGTTTCAGCTCGTGGCAGCCAGTCTAAAAAACACTATCTTGGACTTCTCTGGATGTTTCCCAGTCGAGCTATTGGCAGCATGTTCAGAACCACTGTTTCTGAGGCTAATTCTTGAACCGTAAGTCATAGACGCTCGATCTTGGCGGCATTCGTCTCAGCGCCTGGCAATTAGTATAGAAGCACTGTTTCCCACTGTTTCTGAGGCTAATTCTTGAACCGTAAGTCTTAGACGCTTGATCTTGGCGGCATTCGTCTCAGCGCCTGGCAATTAGTATAGAAGCACTGTCTTTGACTTATCTGAAACTTTCCCAGGCGAGCTATTCACAAGTAAATCCTAGACGCTCGATCTTGGTTACTTTCGCTTTCGCGGCTGGCAGCAAAGTTCAGAACCATGTTTCTGTGAATAACTCTTGAACCGTAAGTCACAGACGCTCGCTCTTGGCTGCATTCGTTTCAGCTCGTGGCAGCCAGTCTAAAAAACACTATCTTGGACTTCTCTGGATGTTTCCCAGGCGAGCTATTGGCAGCATGTTCAGAACCACTGTTTCTGAGGCTAATTCTTGAACCGTAAGTCATAGACGCTAGATCTTGGCGGCATTCGTCTCAGCGCCTGGCAATTAGTATAGAAGCACTGTTTCCCACTGTTTCTGAGGCTAATTCTTGAACCGTAAGTCTTAGACGCTTGATCTTGGCGGCATTCGTCTCAGCTCCTGGCAATTAGCATAGAAGCACTGTCTTTGACTTATCTGAAAGTTTCCCAGGCGAGCTATTCACAAGTAAATCCTAGACGCTCGATCTTGGTTGCTTTCGCTTTCGCGGCTGGCAGCAAAGTTCAGAACCATGTTTATGTGAATAACTTTTGAACCGTAAGTCACAGACGCTCGCTCTTGGCTGCATTCGTTTCAGCTCGTGGCAGCCAGTCTAAAAAACACTATCTTGGACTTCTCTGGATGTTTCCCAGGCGAGCTATTGGCAGCATGTTCAGAACCACTGTTTCTGAGGCTAATTCTTGAACCGTAAGTCATAGACGCTCGATCTTGGCGGCATTCGTCTCAGCGCCTGGCAATTAGTATAGAAGCACTGTTTCCCACTGTTTCTGAGGCTAATTCTTGAACCGTAAGTCATAGACGCTTGATCTTGGCGGCATTCGTCTCAGCGCCTGGCAATTAGTATAGAAGCACTGTCTTTGACTTCTCTGGATGTTTCCCAGGCGAGCTATTGACAAGTAAATCCTAGACGCTCGATCTTGGTTATTTTCGCTTTCGCGGCTGGCAGCAAAGTTCAGAACCATGTTTCTGTGAATAACTCTTGAACCGTAAGTGACAGACGCTCGCTCTTGGCTGCATTCGTTTCAGCTCGTGGCAGTCAGTCTAAAAAACACTATCTTGGACTTCTCTGGATGTTTCCCAGGCGAGCTATTGGCAGCATGTTTAGAACCACTGTTTCTGAGGCTAATTCTTGAACCGTAAGTCATAGACGCTCGATCTTGGCGGTATTCGTCTCAGC
Source organism: Rhinoderma darwinii (assembly GCF_050947455.1). Lineage (NCBI taxonomy): Eukaryota > Metazoa > Chordata > Amphibia > Anura > Rhinodermatidae > Rhinoderma > Rhinoderma darwinii. The sequence goes on along the minus strand of NW_027464316.1, from coordinate 66,008 downwards.
ACCTGGAAATTAGTATAGAAGCACTGTTTCCCACTGTTTCTGAGGCTAATTCTTGAACCGTAAGTCATAGACTCTCGATCTTGGCGGCATTCGTCTCAGCGCCTGGCAATTAGTATAGAAGCACTGTCTTTGACTTCACTGGATGTTTCCCAGGCGAGCTATTGACAAGTAAATCCTAGACGCTCGATCTTGGTTATTTTCGCTTTCGCGGCTGGCAGCAAAGTTCAGAACCATGTTTATGAGAATAACTTTTGAACCGTAAGTCACAGACGCTCGCTCTTGGCTGCATTCGTTTCAGCTCGTGGCAGCCAGTCTAAAAAAACACTATCTTGGACTTCTCTGGATGTTTCCCAGGCGAGCTATTGGCAGCATGTTTTGAACCACTGTTTCTGAGGCTAATTCTTGAACCGTAAGTCATAGACGCTCGATCTTGGCGGCATTCGTCTCAGCGCCTGGCAATTAGTATAGAAGCACTGTTTCCCACTGTTTCTGAGGCTAATTCTTGAACCGTAAGTCTTAGACGCTTGATCTTGGCGGCATTCGTCTCAGCGCCTGGCAATTAGTATAGAAGCACTGTCTTTGACTTCTCTGGATGTTTCCCAGGCGAGCTATTCACAAGTAAATCCTAGACGCTCGATCTTGGTTACTTTCGCTTTCGCGGCTGGCAGCAAAGTTCAGAACCATGTTTCTGTGAATAACTCTTGAACCGTAAGTCACAGACGCTCGCTCTTGGCTGCATTCGTTTCAGCTCGTGGCAGCCAGTCTAAAAAAACACTATCTTGGACTTCTCTGGATGTTTCCCAGGCGAGCTATTGGCAGCATGTTCAAAACCACTGTTTCTGAGGCTAATTCTTGAACCGTAAGTCATAGACGCTCGATCTTGGCGGCATTCGTCTCAGCGCCTGGCAATTAGTATAGAAGCACTGTTTCCCACTGTTTCTGAGGCTAATTCTTGAACCGTAAGTCTTAGACGCTTGATCTTGGCGGCATTCGTCTCAGCGCCTGGCAATTAGTATAGCTGCACTGTCTTTGACTTCTCTGGAAGTTTTCCAGGCGAGCTATTCACAAGTAAATCCTAGACGCTCGATCTTGGTTGCTTTGGCTTTCGCGGCTGGCAGCAAAGTTCAGAACCATGTTTATGTGAATAACTTTTGAACCGTAAGTCACAGACGCTCGCTCTTGGCTGCATTCGTTTCAGCTCGTGGCAGCCAGTCTAAAAAAAAACACTATCTTGGACTTCTCTGGATGTTTCCCAGGCGAGCTATTGGCAGCATGTTCAGAACCACTGTTTCTGAGGCTAATTCTTGAACCGTAAGTCATAGACGCTCGATCTTGGCGGCATTCGTCTCAGCGCCTGGCAATTAGTATAGAAGCACTGTTTCCCACTGTTTCTGAGGCTAATTCTTGAACCGTAAGTCTTAGACGCTTGATCTTGGCGGCATTCGTCTCAGCGCCTGGCAATTAGTATAGAAGCACTGTCTTTGACTTATCTGAAAGTTTCCCAGGCGAGCTATTCACAAGTAAATCCTAGACGCTCGATCTTGGTTACTTTCGCTTTCGCGGCTGGCAGCAAAGTTCAGAACCATGTTTCTGTGAATAACTCTTGAACCGTAAGTCACAGACGCTCGCTCTTGGCTGCATGCGTTTCAGCTCGTGGCAGCCAGTCTAAAAAATCACTATCTTGGACTTCTCTGGATGTTTCCCAGGCGAGCTATTGGCAGCATGTTCAGAACCACTGTTTCTGAGGCTAATTCTTGAACCGTAAGTCATAGACGCTCGATCTTGGCGGCATTCGTCTCAGCGCCTGGCAATTAGTATAGAAGCACTGTTTCCCACTGTTTCTGAGGCTAATTCTTGAACCGTAAGTCATAGACGCTCGATCTTGGCGGCATTCGTCTCAGCGCCTGGCAATTAGTATAGAAGCACTGTCTTTGACTTCTCTGGATGTTTCCCAGGCGAGCTATTGACAAGTAAATCCTAGACGCTCGATCTTGGTTATTTTCGCTTTCGCGGCTGGCAGCAAAGTTCAGAACCATGTTTCTGTGAATAACTCTTGAACCGTAAGTGACAGACGCTCGCTCTTGGCTGCATTCGTTTCAGCTCGTGGCAGCCAGTCTAAAAAACACTATCTTGGACTTCTCTGGATGTTTCCCAGTCGAGCTATTGGCAGCATGTTCAGAACCACTGTTTCTGAGGCTAATTCTTGAACCGTAAGTCATAGACGCTCGATCTTGGCGGCATTCGTCTCAGCGCCTGGCAATTAGTATAGAAGCACTGTTTCCCACTGTTTCTGAGGATAATTCTTGAACCGTAAGTCTTAGACGCTTGATCTTGGCGGCATTCGTCTCAGCGCCTGGCAATTAGTATAGAAGCACTGTCTTTGACTTATCTGAAACTTTCCCAGGCGAGCTATTCACAAGTAAATCCTAGACGCTCGATCTTGGTTACTTTCGCTTTCGCGGCTGGCAGCAAAGTTCAGAACCATGTTTCTGTGAATAACTCTTGAACCGTAAGTCACAGACGCTCGCTCTTGGCTGCATTCGTTTCAGCTCGTGGCAGCCAGTCTAAAAAACACTATCTTGGACTTCTCTGGATGTTTCCCAGGCGAGCTATTGGCAGCATGTTCAGAACCACTGTTTCTGAGGCTAATTCTTGAACCGTAAGTCATAGACGCTCGATCTTGGCGGCATTCGTCTCAGCGCCTGGCAATTAGTATAGAAGCACTGTTTCCCACTGTTTCTGAGGCTAATTCTTGAACCGTAAGTCTTAGACGCTTGATCTTGGCGGCATTCGTCTCAGCTCCTGGCAATTAGCATAGAAGCACTGTCTTTGACTTATCTGAAAGTTTCCCAGGCGAGCTATTCACAAGTAAATCCTAGACGCTCGATCTTGGTTGCTTTCGCTTTCGCGGCTGGCAGCAAAGTTCAGAACCATGTTTATGTGAATAACTTTTGAACCGTAAGTCACAGACGCTCGCTCTTGGCTGCATTCGTTTCAGCTCGTGGCAGCCAGTATAAAAAACACTATCTTGGACTTCTCTGGATGTTTCCCAGGCGAGCTATTGGCAGCATGTTTTGAACCACTGTTTCTGAGGCTAATTCTTGAACCGTAAGTCATAGACGCTCGATCTTGGCGGTATTCGTCTCAGCACCTGGAAATTAGTATAGAAGCACTGTTTCCCACTGTTTCTGAGGCTAATTCTTGAACCGTAAGTCATAGACTCTCGATCTTGGCGGCATTCGTCTCAGCGCCTGGCAAGTAGTATAGAAGCACTGTCTTTGACTTCACTGGATGTTTCCCAGGCGAGCTATTGACAAGTAAATCCTAGACGCTCGATCTTGGTTATTTTCGCTTTCGCGGCTGGCAGCAAAGTTCAGAACCATGTTTATGAGAATAACTTTTGAACCGTAAGTCACAGACGCTCGCTCTTGGCTGCATTCGTTTCAGCTCGTGGCAGCCAGTCTAAAAAACACTATCTTGGACTTCTCTGGATGTTTCCCAGGCGAGCTATTGGCAGCATGTTCAGAACCACTGTTTCTGAGGCTAATTCTTGAACCGTAAGTCATAGACGCTCGATCTTGGCGGCATTCGTCTCAGCGCCTGGCAATTAGTATAGAAGCACTGTCTTTGACTTCTCTGGATGTTTCCCAGGCGAGCTATTGACAAGTAAATCCTAGACGCTCGATCTTGGTTATTTTCGCTTTCGCGGCTGGCAGCAAAGTTCCGAACCATGTTTCTGTGAATAACTCTTGAACCGTAAGTCACAGACGCTCGCTCTTGGCTGCATTCGTTTCAGCTCGTGGCAGCCAGTCTAAAAAACACTATCTTGGACTTCTCTGGATGTTTCCCAGGCGAGCTATTGGCAGCATGTTTTGAACCACTGTTTCTGAGGCTAATTCTTGAACCGTAAGTCATAGACGCTCGATCTTGGCGGCATTCGTCTCAGCGCCTGGCAATTAGTATAGAAGCACTGTTTCCCACTGTTTCTGAGGCTAATTCTTGAACCGTAAGTCTTAGACGCTGGATCTTGGCGGCATTCGTCTCAGCGCCTGGCAATTAGTATAGAAGCACTGTCTTTGACTTCTCTGGATGTTTCCCAGGCGAGCCATTCACAAGTAAATCCTAGACGCTCGATCTTGGTTACTTTCGCTTTCGCGGCTGGCAGCAAAGTTCAGAACCATGTTTCTGTGAATAACTCTTGAACCGTAAGTCACAGACGCTCGCTCTTGGCTGCATTCGTTTCAGCTCGTGGCAGCCAGTCTAAAAAAACACTATCTTGGACTTCTCTGGATGTTTCCCAGGCGAGCTATTGGCAGCATGTTCAAAACCACTGTTTCTGAGGCTAATTCTTGAACCGTAAGTCATAGACGCTCGATCTTGGCGGCATTCGTCTCAGCGCCTGGCAATTAGTATAGAAGCACTGTTTCCCACTGTTTCTGAGGCTAATTCTTGAACCGTAAGTCTTAGACGCTTGATCTTGGCGGCATTCGTCTCAGCGCCTGGCAATTAGTATAGAAGCACTGTCTTTGACTTATCTGAAAGTTTCCCAGGCGAGCTATTCACAAGTAAATCCTAGAAGCTCGATCTTGGTTACTTTCGCTTTCGCGGCTGGCAGCAAAGTTCAGAACCATGTTTCTGTGAATAACTCTTGAACCGTAAGTCACAGACGCTCGCTCTTGGCTGCATGCGTTTCAGCTCGTGGCAGCCAGTCTAAAAAAACACTATCTTGGACTTCTCTGGATGTTTCCCAGGCGAGCTATTGGCAGCATGTTCAGAACCATTGTTTCTGAGGCTAATTCTTGAACCGTAAGTCATAGACGCTCGATCTTGGCGGCATTCGTCTCAGCGCCTGGCAATTAGTATAGAAGCACTGTTTCCCACTGTTTCTGAGGCTAATTCTTGAACCGTAAGTCATAGACGCTCGATCTTGGCGGCATTCGTCTCAGCGCCTGGCAATTAGTATAGAAGCACTGTTTCCCACTGTTTCTGAGGCTAATTCTTGAACCGTAAGTCTTAGACGCTTGATCTTGGCGGCATTCGTCTCAGCGCCTGGCAATTAGTATAGCTGCACTGTCTTTGACTTCTCTGGATGTTTTCCAGGCGAGCTATTCACAAGTAAATCCTAGACGCTCGATCTTGGTTGCTTTCGCTTTCGCGGCTGGCAGCAAAGTTCAGAACCATGTTTATGTGAATAACTTTTGAACCGTAAGTCACAGACGCTCGCTCTTGGCTGCATTCGTTTCAGCTCGTGGCAGCCAGTCTAAAAAACACTATCTTGGACTTCTCTGGCTGTTTCCCCGGCGAGCTATTGGCAGCATGTTCAAAACCACTGTTTCTGAGGCTAATTCTTGAACCGTAAGTCATAGACGCTCGATCTTGGCGGCATTCGTCTCAGCGCCTGGCAATTAGTATAGAAGCACTGTTTCCCACTGTTTCTGAGGCTAATTCTTGAACCGTAAGTCTTAGACGCTTGATCTTGGCGGCATTCGTCTCAGCGCCTGGCAATTAGTATGGAAGCACTATCTATGACTTCTCTGGATGTTTCCCAGGCGAGCTATTGACAAGTAAATCCTAGACGCTCGATCTTGGTTATTTTCGCTTTCGCGGCTGGCAGCAAAGTTCAGAACCATGTTTCTGTGAATAACTCTTGAACCGTAAGTGACAGACGCTCGCTCTTGGCTGCATTCGTTTCAGCTCGTGGCAGTCAGTCTAAAAAACACTATCTTGGACTTCTCTGGATGTTTCCCAGGCGAGCTATTGGCAGCATGTTTAGAACCACTGTTTCTGAGGCTAATTCGTGAACCGTAAGTCATAGACGCTCGATCTTGGCGGCATTCGTCTCAGCACCAGGAAATTAGTATAGAAGCACTGTTTCCCACTGTTTCTGAGGCTAATTCTTGAACCGTAAGTCATAGACGCTCGATCTTGGCGGCATTCGTCTCAGCGCCTGGCAATTAGTATAGAAGCACTGTCTTTGACTTCACTGGATGTTTCCCAGGCGAGCTATTGACAAGTAAATCCTAGACGCTCGATCTTAGTTATTTTCGCTTTCGCGGCTGGCAGCAAAGTTCAGAACCATGTTTCTGTGAATAACTCTTGAACCGTAAGTGACAGACGCTCGCTCTTGGCTGCATTCGTTTCAGCTCGTGGCAGTCAGTCTAAAAAACACTATCTTGGACTTCTCTGGATGTTTCCCAGGCGAGCTATTGGCAGCATGTTTAGAACCACTGTTTCTGAGGCTAATTCGTGAACCGTAAGTCATAGACGCTCGATCTTGGCGGCATTCGTCTCAGCACCAGGAAATTAGTATAGAAGCACTGTTTCCCACTGTTTCTGAGGCTAATTCTTGAACCGTAAGTCATAGACGCTCGATCTTGGCGGCATTCGTCTCAGCGCCTGGCAATTAGTATAGAAGCACTGTTTCCCACTGTTTCTGAGGCTAATTCTTGAACCGTAAGTCTTAGACGCTTGATCTTGGCGGCATTCGTCTCAGCGCCTGGCAATTAGTATAGAAGCACTGTCTTTGACTTATCTGAAAGTTTCCCAGGCGAGCTATTCACAAGTAAATCCTAGAAGCTCGATCTTGGTTACTTTCGCTTTCGCGGCTGGCAGCAAAGTTCAGAACCATGTTTCTGTGAATAACTCTTGAACCGTAAGTCACAGACGCTCGCTCTTGGCTGCATGCGTTTCAGCTCGTGGCAGCCAGTCTAAAAAAACACTATCTTGGACTTCTCTGGATGTTTCCCAGGCGAGCTATTGGCAGCATGTTCAGAACCATTGTTTCTGAGGCTAATTCTTGAACCGTAAGTCATAGACGCTCGATCTTGGCGGCATTCGTCTCAGCGCCTGGCAATTAGTATAGAAGCACTGTTTCCCACTGTTTCTGAGGCTAATTCTTGAACCGTAAGTCATAGACGCTCGATCTTGGCGGCATTCGTCTCAGCGCCGGGCAATTAGTATAGAAGCACTGTTTCCCACTGTTTCTGAGGCTAATTCTTGAACCGTAAGTCTTAGACGCTTGATCTTGGCGGCATTCGTCTCAGCGCCTGGCAATTAGTATAGCTGCACTGTCTTTGACTTCTCTGGATGTTTTCCAGGCGAGCTATTCACAAGTAAATCCTAGACGCTCGATCTTGGTTGCTTTCGCTTTCGCGGCTGGCAGCAAAGTTCAGAACCATGTTTATGTGAATAACTTTTGAACCGTAAGTCACAGACGCTCGCTCTTGGCTGCATTCGTTTCAGCTCGTGGCAGCCAGTCTAAAAAACACTATCTTGGACTTCTCTGGCTGTTTCCCCGGCGAGCTATTGGCAGCATGTTCAAAACCACTGTTTCTGAGGCTAATTCTTGAACCGTAAGTCATAGACGCTCGATCTTGGCGGCATTCGTCTCAGCGCCTGGCAATTAGTATAGAAGCACTGTTTCCCACTGTTTCTGAGGCTAATTCTTGAACCGTAAGTCTTAGACGCTTGATCTTGGCGGCATTCGTCTCAGCGCCTGGCAATTAGTATGGAAGCACTATCTATGACTTTTCTGGATGTTTCCCAGGCGAGCTATTGACAAGTAAATCCTAGACGCTCGATCTTGGTTATTTTCGCTTTCGCGGCTGGCAGCAAAGTTCAGAACCATGTTTCTGTGAATAACTCTTGAACCGTAAGTGACAGACGCTCGCTCTTGGCTGCATTCGTTTCAGCTCGTGGCAGTCAGTCTAAAAAACACTATCTTGGACTTCTCTGGATGTTTCCCAGGCGAGCTATTGGCAGCATGTTTAGAACCACTGTTTCTGAGGCTAATTCGTGAACCGTAAGTCATAGACGCTCGATCTTGGCGGCATTCGTCTCAGCACCAGGAAATTAGTATAGAAGCACTGTTTCCCACTGTTTCTGAGGCTAATTCTTGAACCGTAAGTCATAGACGCTCGATCTTGGCGGCATTCGTCTCAGCGCCTGGCAATTAGTATAGAAGCACTGTCTTTGACTTCACTGGATGTTTCCCAGGCGAGCTATTGACAAGTAAATCCTAGACGCTCGATCTTAGTTATTTTCGCTTTCGCGGCTGGCAGCAAAGTTCAGAACCATGTTTCTGTGAATAACTCTTGAACCGTAAGTGACAGACGCTCGCTCTTGGCTGCATTCGTTTCAGCTCGTGGCAGTCAGTCTAAAAAACACTATCTTGGACTTCTCTGGATGTTTCCCAGGCGAGCTATTGGCAGCATGTTTAGAACCACTGTTTCTGAGGCTAATTCGTGAACCGTAAGTCATAGACGCTCGATCTTGGCGGCATTCGTCTCAGCACCAGGAAATTAGTATAGAAGCACTGTTTCCCACTGTTTCTGAGGCTAATTCTTGAACCGTAAGTCATAGACGCTCGATCTTGGCGGCATTCGTCTCAGCGCCTGGCAATTAGTATAGAAGCACTGTCTTTGACTTCACTGGATGTTTCCCAGGCGAGCTATTGACAAGTAAATCCTAGACGCTCGATCTTAGTTATTTTCGCTTTCCCGGCTGGCAGCAAAGTTCAGAACCATGTTTCTGTGAATAACTCTTGAACCGTAAGTGACAGACGCTCGCTCTTGGCTGCATTCGTTTCAGCTCGTGGCAGTCAGTCTAAAAAACACTATCTTGGACTTCTCTGGATGTTTCCCAGGCGAGCTATTGGCAGCATGTTTAGAACCACTGTTTCTGAGGCTAATTCGTGAACCGTAAGTCATAGACGCTCGATCTTGGCGGCATTCGTCTCAGCACCAGGAAATTAGTATAGAAGCACTGTTTCCCACTGTTTCTGAGGCTAATTCTTGAACCGTAAGTCATAGACGCTCGATCTTGGCGGCATTCGTCTCAACGCCTGGCAATTAGTATAGAAGCACTGTCTTTGACTTCACTGGATGTTTCCCAGGCGAGCTATTGACAAGTAAATCCTAGACGCTCGATCTTAGTTATTTTCGCTTTCGCGGCTGGCAGCAAAGTTCAGAACCATGTTTCTGTGAATAACTCTTGAACCGTAAGTGACAGACGCTCGCTCTTGGCTGCATTCGTTTCAGCTCGTGGCAGCCAGTCTAAAAAACACTATCTTGGACTTCTCTGGATGTTTCCCAGGCGAGCTATTGGCAGCATGTTCAGAACCACTGTTTCTGAGGCTAATTCTTGAACCGTAAGTCATAGACGCTCGATCTTGGCGGCATTCGTCTCAGCGCCTGGCAATTAATATAGAAGCACTGTCTTTGACTTCACTGGATGTTTCCCAGGCGAGCTATTGACAAGTAAATCCTAGACGCTCGATCTTAGTTATTTTCGCTTTCGCGGCTGGCAACAAAGTTCAGAACCATGTTTCTGTGAATAACTCTTGAACCGTAAGTGACAGACGCTCGCTCTTGGCTGCATTCGTTTCAGCTCGTGGCAGTCAGTCTAAAAAACACTATCTTGGACTTCTCTGGATGTTTCCCAGGCGAGCTATTGGCAGCATGTTTAGAACCACTGTTTCTGAGGCTAATTCTTGAACCGTAAGTCATAGACGCTCGATCTTGGCGGCATTCGTCTCAGCACCAGGAAATTAGTATAGAAGCACTGTTTCCCACTGTTTCTGATGCTAATTCTTGAACCGTAAGTCATAGACGCTAGATCTTGGCGGCATTCGTCTCAGCGCCTGGCAATTAGTATAGAAGCACTGTCTTTGACTTCACTGGATGTTTCCCAGGCGAGCTATTGACAAGTAAATCCTAGACGCTCGATCTTAGTTATTTTCGCTTTCGCGGCTGGCAGCAAAGTTCAGAACCATGTTTATGTGAATAACTTTTGAACCGTAAGTCACAGACGCTCGCTCTTGGCTGCATTCGTTTCAGCTCGTGGCAGCCAGTCTAAAAAAAAACACTATCTTGGACTTCTCTGGATGTTTCCCAGGCGAGCTATTGGCAGCATGTTCAGAACCACTGTTTCTGAGGCTAATTCTTGAACCGTAAGTCATAGACGCTCGATCTTGGCGGCATTCGTCTCAGCGCCTGGCAATTAGTATAGAAGCACTGTCTTTGACTTCTCTGGATGTTTCCCAGGCGAGCTATTGACAAGTAAATCCTAGACGCTCGATCTTTGTTATTTTCGCTTTCGCGGCTGGCAGCAAAGTTCCGAACCATGTTTCTGTGAATAACTCTTGAACCGTAAGTCACAGACGCTCGCTCTTGGCTGCATTCGTTTCAGCTCGTGGCAGCCAGTCTAAAAAACACTATCTTGGACTTCTCTGGATGTTTCCCAGGCGAGCTATTGGCAGCATGTTCAGAACCACTGTTTCTGAGGCTAATTCTTGAACCGTAAGTCATAGACGCTCGATCTTGGCGGCATTCGTCTCAGCGCCTGGCAATTAGTATAGAAGCACTGTTTCTTACTGTTTCTGAGGCTAATTCTTGAACCGTAAGTCTTAGACGCTTGATCTTGGCGGCATTCGTCTCAGCGCCTGGCAATTAGTATAGCTGCACTGTCTTTGACTTCTCTGGATGTTTTCCAGGCGAGCTATTCACAAGTAAATCCTAGACGCTCGATCTTGGTTGCTTTCGCTTTCGCGGCTGGCAGCAAAGTTCAGAACCATGTTTCTGTGAATAACTCTTGAACCGTAAGTCACAGACGCTCGCTCTTGGCTGCATTCGTTTCAGCTCGTGGCAGCCAGTCTAAAAAAACACTATCTTGGACTTCTCTGGATGTTTCCCAGGCGAGCTATTGGCAGCATGTTCAGAACCACTGTTTCTGAGGCTAATTCTTGAACCGTAAGTCATAGACGCTCGATCTTGGTGGCATTCGTCTCAGCGCCTGGCAATTAGTATAGAAGCACTGTTTCCCACTGTTTCTGAGGCTAATTCTTGAACCGTAAGTCTTAGACGCTTGATCTTGGCGGCATTCGTCTCAGCGCCTGGCAATTAGTGTAGAAGCACTGTCTTTGACTTATCTGAAAGTTTCCCAGGCGAGCTATTCACAAGTAAATCCTAGACGCTCGATCTTGGTTACTTTCGCTTTCGCGGCTGGCAGCAAAGTTCAGAACCATGTTTCTGTGAATAACTCTTGAACCGTAAGTCACAGACGCTCGCTCTTGGCTGCATTCGTTTCAGCTCGTGGCAGCCAGTCTAAAAAAACACTATCTTGGACTTCTCTGGACGTTTCCCAGGCGAGCTATTGGCAGCATGTTCAGAACCACTGTTTCTGAGGCTAATTCTTGAACCGTAAGTCATAGACGCTCGATCTTGGCGGCATTCGTCTCAGCGCCTGGCAATTAGTATAGAAGCACTGTTTCCCACTGTTTCTGAGGCTAATTCTTGAACCGTAAGTCATAGACGCTCGATCTTGGCGGCATTCGTCTCAGCGCCTGGCAATTAGTATAGAAGCACTGTTTCCCACTGTTTCTGAGGCTAATTCTTGAACCGTAAGTCTTAGACGCTTGATCTTGGCGGCATTCGTCTCAGCGCCTGGCAATTAGTATAGCTGCACTGTCTTTGACTTCTCTGGATGTTTTCCAGGCGAGCTATTCACAAGTAAATCCTAGACGCTCGATCTTGGTTGCTTTCACTTTCGCGGCTGGCAGCAAAGTTCAGAACCATGTTTATGTGAATAACTTTTGAACCGTAAGTCACAGACGCTCGCTCTTGGCTGCATTCGTTTCAGCTCGTGGCAGCCAGTCTAAAAAACACTATCTTGGACTTCTCTGGATGTTTCCCCGGCGAGCTATTGGCAGCATGTTCAAAACCACTGTTTCTGAGGCTAATTCTTGAACCGTAAGTCATAGACGCTCGATCTTGGCGGCATTCGTCTCAGCGCCTGGCAATTAGTATAGAAGCACTGTTTCCCACTGTTTCTGAGGCTAATTCTTGAACCGTAAGTCTTAGACGCTTGATCTTGGCGGCATTCGTCTCAGCGCCTGGCAATTAGTATGGAAGCACTATCTATGACTTCTCTGGATGTTTCCCAGGCGAGCTATTGACAAGTAAATCCTAGACGCTCGATCTTGGTTATTTTCGCTTTCGCGGCTGGCAGCAAAGTTCAGAACCATGTTTCTGTGAATAACTCTTGAACCGTAAGTGACAGACGCTCGCTCTTGGCTGCATTCGTTTCAGCTCGTGGCAGTCAGTCTAAAAAACACTATCTTGGACTTCTCTGGATGTTTCCCAGGCGAGCTATTGGCAGCATGTTTAGAACCACTGTTTCTGAGGCTAATTCGTGAACCGTAAGTCATAGACGCTCGATCTTGGCGGCATTCGTCTCAGCACCAGGAAATTAGTATAGAAGCACTGTTTCCCACTGTTTTTGAGGCTAATTCTTGAACCGTAAGTCATAGACGCTCGATCTTGGCGGCATTCGTCTCAGCGCCTGGCAATTAGTATAGAAGCACTGTCTTTGACTTCACTGGATGTTTCCCAGGCGAGCTATTGACAAGTAAATCCTAGACGCTCGATCTTAGTTATTTTCGCTTTCGCGGCTGGCAGCAAAGTTCAGAACCATGTTTCTGTGAATAACTCTTGAACCGTAAGTGACAGACGCTCGCTCTTGGCTGCATTCGTTTCAGCTCGTGGCAGTCAGTCTAAAAAACACTATCTTGGACTTCTCTGGATGTTTCCCAGGCGAGCTATTGGCAGCATGTTTAGAACCACTGTTTCTGAGGCTAATTCGTGAACCGTAAGTCATAGACGCTCGATCTTGGCGGCATTCGTCTCAGCACCAGGAAATTAGTATAGAAGCACTGTTTCCCACTGTTTCTGAGGCTAATTCTTGAACCGTAAGTCATAGACGCTCGATCTTGGCGGCATTCGTCTCAGCGCCTGGCAATTAGTATAGAAGCACTGTCTTTGACTTCACTGGATGTTTCCCAGGCGAGCTATTGACAAGTAAATCCTAGACGCTCGATCTTAGTTATTTTCGCTTTCGCGGCTGGCAGCAAAGTTCAGAACCATGTTTCTGTGAATAACTCTTGAACCGTAAGTGACAGACGCTCGCTCTTGGCTGCATTCGTTTCAGCTCGTGGCAGTCAGTCTAAAAAACACTATCTTGGACTTCTCTGGATGTTTCCCAGGCGAGCTATTGGCAGCATGTTTAGAACCACTGTTTCTGAGGCTAATTCGTGAACCGTAAGTCATAGACGCTCGATCTTGGCGGCATTCGTCTCAGCACCAGGAAATTAGTATAGAAGCACTGTTTCCCACTGTTTCTGAGGCTAATTCTTGAACCGTAAGTCATAGACGCTCGATCTTGGCGGCATTCGTCTCAGCGCCTGGCAATTAGTATAGAAGCACTGTCTTTGACTTCACTGGATGTTTCCCAGGCGAGCTATTGACAAGTAAATCCTAGACGCTCGATCTTAGTTATTTTCGCTTTCGCGGCTGGCAGCAAAGTTCAGAACCATGTTTCTGTGAATAACTCTTGAACCGTAAGTGACAGACGCTCGCTCTTGGCTGCATTCGTTTCAGCTCGTGGCAGTCAGTCTAAAAAACACTATCTTGGACTTCTCTGGATGTTTCCCAGGCGAGCTATTGGCAGCATGTTTAGAACCACTGTTTCTGAGGCTAATTCGTGAACCGTAAGTCATAGACGCTCGATCTTGGCGGCATTCGTCTCAGCACCAGGAAATTAGTATAGAAGCACTGTTTCCCACTGTTTCTGAGGCTAATTCTTGAACCGTAAGTCATAGACGCTCGATCTTGGCGGCATTCGTCTCAGCGCCTGGCAATTAGTATAGAAGCACTGTCTTTGACTTCACTGGATGTTTCCCAGGCGAGCTATTGACAAGTAAATCCTAGACGCTCGATCTTAGTTATTTTCGCTTTCGCGGCTGGCAGCAAAGTTCAGAACCATGTTTCTGTGAATAACTCTTGAACCGTAAGTGACAGACGCTCGCTCTTGGCTGCATTCGTTTCAGCTCGTGGCAGTCAGTCTAAAAAACACTATCTTGGACTGCTCTGGGTGTTTCCCAGGCGAGCTATTGGCAGCATGTTTAGAATCACTGTTTCTGAGGCTAATTCTTGAACCGTAAGTCATAGACGCTCGATCTTGGCGGCATTCGTCTCAGCACCAGGAAATTAGTATAGAAGCACTGTTTCCCACTGTTTCTGATGCTAATTCTTGAACCGTAAGTCATAGACGCTAGATCTTGGCGGCATTCGTCTCAGCGCCTGGCAATTAGTATAGAAGCACTGTCTTTGACTTCACTGGATGTTTCCCAGGCGAGCTATTGACAAGTAAATCCTAGACGCTCGATCTTAGTTATTTTCGCTTTCGCGGCTGGCAGCAAAGTTCAGAACCATGTTTCTGTGAATAACTCTTGAACCGTAAGTGACAGACGCTCGCTCTTGGCTGCATTCGTTTCAGCTCGTGGCAGCCAGTCTGAAAAACACTATCTTGGACTTCTCTGGATGTTTCCCAGGCGAGCTATTGGCAGCATGTTCAGAACCACTGTTTCTGAGGCTAATTCTTGAACCGTAAGTCATAGACGCTCGATCTTGGCGGCATTCGTCTCAGCGCCTGGCAATTAGTATAGAAGCACTGTCTTTGACTTCACTGGATGTTTCCCAGGCGAGCTATTGACAAGTAAATCCTAGACGCTCGATCTTAGTTATTTTCGCTTTCGCGGCTGGCAACAAAGTTCAGAACCATGTTTCTGTGAATAACTCTTGAACCGTAAGTGACAGACGCTCGCTCTTGGCTGCATTCGTTTCAGCTCGTGGCAGTCAGTCTAAAAAACACTATCTTGGACTTCTCTGGATGTTTCCCAGGCGAGCTATTGGCAGCATGTTTAGAACCACTGTTTCTGAGGCTAATTCTTGAACCGTAAGTTATAGACGCTCGATCTTGGCGGCATTCGTCTCAGCACCAGGAAATTAGTATAGAAGCACTGTTTCCCACTGTTTCTGATGCTAATTCTTGAACCGTAAGTCATAGACGCTAGATCTTGGCGGCATTCGTCTCAGCGCCTGGCAATTAGTATAGAAGCACTGTCTTTGACTTCACTGGATGTTTCCCAGGCGAGCTATTGACAAGTAAATCCTAGACGCTCGATCTTAGTTATTTTCGCTTTCGCGGCTGGCAGCAAAGTTCAGAACCATGTTTCTGTGAATAACTCTTGAACCGTAAGTGACAGACGCTCGCTCTTGGCTGCATTCGTTTCAGCTCGTGGCAGCCAGTCTAAAAAACACTATCTTGGACTTCTCTGGATGTTTCCCAGGCGAGCTATTGGCAGCATGTTCAGAACCACTGTTTCTGAGGCTAATTCTTGAACCGTAAGTCATAGACGCTCGATCTTGGCGGCATTCGTCTCAGCGCCTGGCAATTAGTATAGAAGCACTGTTTCTTACTGTTTCTGAGGCTAATTCTTGAACCGTAAGTCTTAGACGCTTGATCTTGGCGGCATTCGTCTCAGCGCCTGGCAATTAGTATAGCTGCACTGTCTTTGACTTCTCTGGATGTTTTCCAGGCGAGCTATTCACAAGTAAATCCTAGACGCTCGATCTTGGTTGCTTTCGCTTTCGCGGCTGGCAGCAAAGTTCAGAACCATGTTTATGTGAATAACTTTTGAACCGTAAGTCACAGACGCTCGCTCTTGGCTGCATTCGTTTCAGCTCGTGGCAGCCAGTCTAAAAAAAACACTATCTTGGACTTCTCTGGATGTTTCCCAGGCGAGCTATTGGCAGCATGTTCAGAACCACTGTTTCTGAGGCTAATTCTTGAACCGTAAGTCATAGACGCTCGATCTTGGCGGCATTCGTCTCAGCGCCTGGCAATTAGTATAGAAGCACTGTCTTTGACTTCTCTGGATGTTTCCCAGGCGAGCTATTGCCAAGTAAATACTAGACGCTCGATCTTTGTTATTTTCGCTTTCGCGGCTGGCAGCAAAGTTCCGAACCATGTTTCTGTGAATAACTCTTGAACCGTAAGTCACAGACGCTCGCTCTTGGCTGCATTCGTTTCAGCTCGTGGCAGCCAGTCTAAAAAACACTATCTTGGACTTCTCTGGATGTTTCCCAGGCGAGATATTGGCAGCATGTTTTGAACCACTGTTTCTGAGGCTAATTCTTGAACCGTAAGTCATAGACGCTCGATCTTGGCGGCATTCGTCTCAGCGCCTGGCAATTAGTATAGAAGCACTGTTTCCCACTGTTTCTGAGGCTAATTCTTGAACCGTAAGTCTTAGACGCTTGATCTTGGCGGCATTCGTCTCAGCGCCTGGCAATTAGTATAGCTGCACTGTCTTTGACTTCTCTGGATGTTTTCCAGGCGAGCTATTCACAAGTAAATCCTAGACGCTCGATCTTGGTTACTTTCGCTTTCGCGGCTGGCAGCAAAGTTCAGAACCATGTTTCTGTGAATAACTCTTGAACCGTAAGTCACAGACGCTCGCTCTTGGCTGCATTCGTTTCAGCTCGTGGCAGCCAGTCTAAAAAAAACACCATCTTGGACTTCTCTGGATGTTTCCCAGGCGAGCTATTGGCAGCATGTTCAGAACCACTGTTTCTGAGGCTAATTCTTGAACCGTAAGTCATAGACGCTCGATCTTGGCGGCATTCGTCTCAGCGCCTGGCAATTAGTATAGAAGCACTGTTTCCCACTGTTTCTGAGGCTAATTCTTGAACCGTAAGTCTTAGACGCTTGATCTTGGCGGCATTCGTCTCAGCGCCTGGCAATTAGTATAGAAGCACTGTTTTTGACTTATCTGGATGTTTCCCAGGCGAGCTATTGACAAGTAAATCCTAGACGCTCGATCTTGGTTACTTTCGCGGCTGGCAGCAAAGTTCAGAACCATGTTTCTGTGAATAACTCTTGAACCGTAAGTCACAGACGCTCGCTCTTGGCTGCATTCGTTTCAGCTCGTGGCAGCCAGTCTAAAAAAACACTATCTTGGACTTCTCTGGATGTTTCCCAGGCGAGCTATTGGCAGCCGGTTCAAAACCACTGTTTCTGAGGCTAATTCTTGAACCGTAAGTCATAGACGCTCGATCTTGGCGGCATTCGTCTCAGCGCCTGGCAATTAGTATAGAAGCACTGTCTTTGACTTCACTGGATGTTTCCAAGGCGAGCTATTGACAAGTAAATCCTAGACGCTCGATCTTAGTTATTTTCGCTTTCGCGGCTGGCAACAAAGTTCAGAACCATGTTTCTGTGAATAACTCTTGAACCGTAAGTGACAGACGCTCGCTCTTGGCTGCATTCGTTTCAGCTCATAGTTAGTTACATAGTTAGTACGGCTGAAAAAAGACACATGTCCATCAAGTTCAACCAAGGGAAGGGAAAAGGGAAGGAAAAATTTCTACACATAGGAGCTAATATTTTTTTGTTCTAGGAAATTATCTAACCCTTTTTTAAAGCCATCTACTGTCCCTGCTGTGACCAGCTCCTGCGGTAGGCTATTCCATAAATTCACAGTTCTCACTGTAAAGAAGCCTTGTCGCCTCTGCAGCTTGAACCTTTTTTTCTCCAGACGGAGGGAGTGCCCCCTTGTTTTTTGAGGGGGTTTTACAAGGAACAGGATTTCACCATATTTTTTGTATGTGCCATTAATATATTTATATAAGTTAATCATGTCCCCCCTTAGTCTTCTTTTTTCAAGGCTAAATAGGTTTAATTCTTTCAATCTTTCCTCATAACTTAAATTCTCCATGCCCCTTATTAGCTTCGTTGCTCTTCTTTGTATTTTTTCCAACTCCAGGGCATCCTTTCTATGAACTGGAGCCCAGAACTGAACTGCATATTCTAGATGAGGCCTCACTAATGCTTTGTAAAGTGGCATTATTACATCCCTGTCCCGCGAGTCCATGCCTCTTTTAATACACGACAATATCCTGCTGGCCTTTGAAGCAGCTGATTGACACTGCATGCTGTTATTGAGTTTATGATTTACAAGTACACCCAGATCCTTCTCAACAAGTGAATCCGCCAGTGTAGCGCCCCCTAGGACATATGATGCATGCAGGTTGTTGGTACCAAGATGCATAACTTTACATTTATCTACATTAAACTTCATTTGCCAAGTGGACGCCCAAACACTTAGTTTGTTTAAATCTGCCTGTAATTCATGAACATCTTCCATAGTCTGAACTATATTACATAGCTTGGTGTCATCTGCAAAAATAGAAATAGTGCTATTAATCCCTTCCTCTATATCATTAATAAATAAGTTGAATAATAGTGGTCCCAGCACTGAACCCTGGGGTACACCACTTATAACCGGGGACCATTCAGAGAAGGAATCATTGACCACAACCCTCTGGATACGGTCCTTGAGCCAATTCTCAATCCAATTACAAACTATATTTTCTAAACCTATAGTCCTTAATTTACCCATTAGGCGTCTATGGGGGACAGTGTCAAATGCCTTTGCAAAGTCTAAAAACACTAAATCCACAGCGGCCCCTCTGTCTAGACTTCTGCTCACCTCTTCATAAAAACAGATTAGGTTAGTTTGACAACTTCTGTCCTTAGTAAAACCGTGCTGGCTGTCACTTATAATGCTATTTATTGTCACATAATCCTGTATATAGTCCCTCAATAGCCCCTCAAACATTTTCCCCACGATGGATGTTAAGCTTACTGGTCTATAATTACCCGGGGAAGACCTAGAGCCCTTTTTGAAAATAGGCACCACATTTGCCCTGCGCCAGTCCCTTGGCACTATACCAGTCACTAGAGATTCTCTGAATATTATGAAAAGGGGGACAGAAATAACTGAACTAAGCTCTTTAAGAATTCTAGGGTGTAACCCATCTGGTCCCGGAGCCTTGTGCACATTTATTTTATTTAATTTAGCTTGGACCATCTCTACATTCATCCAATTCAGTATATCAACTGATATATTAACAGCACTGGCACCGGCTACATCAGCTGCTCTTTCTTCTGTTGTATATACAGAGCTAAAGAACCCATTTAGTAACTCTGCCTTCTCTTGATCCCCTGTGATCAACTCCCCATTACCATTATCTAGGGGTCCTACATGTTCAGACCTTGGCTTTTTTGCATTTATATGCTTGAAGAATTTTTTAGGATTTGTTTTACTATCCTTGGCCACCTGCCTTTCATTTTGTATTTTTGCTAATTTTATTACATTTTTACAGATTTTATTAAGCTCTTTATATTTTACAAAGGCTACAGCTGTACCCTCAGATTTGTATTTTTTAAATGCCCTTTTTTTGTCATGTATTGCCCCTTTCACAGAAGGTGTAAGCCATGTGGGGTTTAATTTCAGTCTAAAAAACACTATCTTGGACTTCTCTGGATGTTTCCCAGGCGAGCTATTGGCAGCATGTTTAGAACCACTGTTTCTGAGGCTAATTCTTGAACCGTAAGTCATAGACGCTCGATCTTGGCGGCATTCGTCTCAGCACCAGGAAATTAGTATAGAAGCACTGTTTCCCACTGTTTCTGATGCTAATTCTTGAACCGTAAGTCATAGACGCTAGATCTTGGCGGCATTCGTCTCAGCGCCTGGCAATTAGTATATAAGCACTGTCTTTGACTTCACTGGATGTTTCCCAGGCGAGCTATTGACAAGTAAATCCTAGACGCTCGATCTTAGTTATTTTCGCTTTCGCGGCTGGCAGCAAAGTTCAGAACCATGTTTCTGTGAATAACTCTTGAACCGTAAGTGACAGACGCTCGCTCTTGGCTGCATTCGTTTCAGCTCGTGGCAGCCAGTCTAAAAAACACTATCTTGGACTTCTCTGGATGTTTCCCAGGCGAGCTATTGGCAGCATGTTCAGAACCACTGTTTCTGAGGCTAATTCTTGAACCGTAAGTCATAGACGCTCGATCTTGGCGGCATTCGTCTCAGCGCCTGGCAATTAGTATAGAAGCACTGTTTCTTACTGTTTCTGAGGCTAATTCTTGAACCGTAAGTCTTAGACGCTTGATCTTGGCGGCATTCGTCTCAGCGCCTGGCAATTAGTATAGCTGCACTGTCTTTGACTTCTCTGGATGTTTTCCAGGCGAGCTATTCACAAGTAAATCCTAGACGCTCGATCTTGGTTGCTTTCGCTTTCGCGGCTGGCAGCAAAGTTCAGAACCATGTTTATGTGAATAACTTTTGAACCGTAAGTCACAGACGCTCGCTCTTGGCTGCATTCGTTTCAGCTCGTGGCAGCCAGTCTAAAAAAAACACTATCTTGGACTTCTCTGGATGTTTCCCAGGCGAGCTATTGGCAGCATGTTCAGAACCACTGTTTCTGAGGCTAATTCTTGAACCGTAAGTCATAGACGCTCGATCTTGGCGGCATTCGTCTCAGCGCCTGGCAATTAGTATAGAAGCACTGTCTTTGACTTCTCTGGATGTTTCCCAGGCGAGCTATTGACAAGTAAATCCTAGACGCTCGATCTTTGTTATTTTCGCTTTCGCGGCTGGCAGCAAAGTTCCGAACCATGTTTCTGTGAATAACTCTTGAACCGTAAGTCACAGACGCTCGCTCTTGGCTGCATTCGTTTCAGCTCGTGGCAGCCAGTCTAAAAAACACTATCTTGGACTTCTCTGGATGTTTCCCAGGCGAGATATTGGCAGCATGTTTTGAACCACTGTTTCTGAGGCTAATTCTTGAACCGTAAGTCATAGACGCTCGATCTTGGCGGCATTCGTCTCAGCGCCTGGCAATTAGTATAGAAGCACTGTTTCCCACTGTTTCTGAGGCTAATTCTTGAACCGTAAGTCTTAGACGCTTGATCTTGGCGGCATTCGTCTCAGCGCCTGGCAATTAGTATAGCTGCACTGTCTTTGACTTCTCTGGATGTTTTCCAGGCGAGCTATTCACAAGTAAATCCTAGACGCTCGATCTTGGTTACTTTCGCTTTCGCGGCTGGCAGCAAAGTTCAGAACCATGTTTCTGTGAATAACTCTTGAACCGTAAGTCACAGACGCTCGCTCTTGGCTGCATTCGTTTCAGCTCGTGGCAGCCAGTCTAAAAAAACACCATCTTGGACTTCTCTGGATGTTTCCCAGGCGAGCTATTGGCAGCATGTTCAGAACCACTGTTTCTGAGGCTAATTCTTGAACCGTAAGTCATAGACGCTCGATCTTGGCGGCATTCGTCTCAGCGCCTGGCAATTAGTATAGAAGCACTGTTTCCCACTGTTTCTGAGGCTAATTCTTGAACCGTAAGTCTTAGACGCTTGATCTTGGCGGCATTCGTCTCAGCGCCTGGCAATTAGTATAGAAGCACTGTCTTTGACTTATCTGGATGTTTCCCAGGCGAGCTATTGACAAGTAAATCCTAGACGCTCGATCTTGGTTACTTTCGCTTTCGCGGCTGGCAGCAAAGTTCAGAACCATGTTTCTGTGAATAACTCTTGAACCGTAAGTCACAGACGCTCGCTCTTGGCTGCATTCGTTTCAGCTCGTGGCAGCCAGTCTAAAAAAACACTATCTTGGACTTCTCTGGATGTTTCCCAGGCGAGCTATTGGCAGCCGGTTCAAAACCACTGTTTCTGAGGCTAATTCTTGAACCGTAAGTCATAGACGCTCGATCTTGGCGGCATTCGTCTCAGCGCCTGGCAATTAGTATAGAAGCACTGTTTCCCACTGTTTCTGAGGCTAATTCTTGAACCGTAAGTCTTAGACGCTTGATCTTGGCGGCATTCGTCTCAGCGCCTGGCAATTAGCATAGAAGCACTGTCTTTGACTTATCTGAAAGTTTCCCAGGCGAGCTATTCACAAGTAAATCCTAGACGCTCGATCTTGGTTACTTTCGCTTTCGCGGCTGGCAGCAAAGTTCAGAACCATGTTTCTGTGAATAACTCTTGAACCGTAAGTCACAGACGCTCGCTCTTGGCTGCATTCGTTTCAGCTCGTGGCAGCCAGTCTAAAAAAACACTATCTTGGACTTCTCTGGATGTTTCCCAGGCGAGCTATTGGCAGCATGTTCAGAACCACTGTTTCTGAGGCTAATTCTTGAACCGTAAGTCATAGACGCTCGATCTTGGCGGCATTCGTCTCAGCGCCTGGCAATTAGTATAGAAGCACTGTTTCCCACTGTTTCTGAGGCTAATTCTTGAACCGTAAGTCTTAGACGCTTGATCTTGGCGGCATTCGTCTCAGCGCCTGGCAATTAGTATAGAAGCACTGTCTTTGACTTATCTGAAAGTTTCCCAGGCGAGCTATTCACAAGTAAATCCTAGACGCTCGATCTTGGTTACTTTCGCTTTCGCGGCTGGCAGCAAAGTTCGGAACCATGTTTCTGTGAATAACTCTTGAACCGTAAGTCACAGACGCTCGCTCTTGGCTGCATGCGTTTCAGCTCGTGGCAGCCAGTCTAAAAAATCACTATCTTGGACTTCTCTGGATGTTTCCCAGGCGAGCTATTGGCAGCATGTTCAGAACCACTGTTTCTGAGGCTAATTCTTGAACCGTAAGTCATAGACGCTCGATCTTGGCGGCATTCGTCTCAGCGCCTGGCAATTAGTATAGAAGCACTGTTTCCCACTGTTTCTGAGGCTAATTCTTGAACCGTAAGTCATAGACGCTCGATCTTGGCGGCATTCGTCTCAGCGCCTGGCAATTAGTATAGAAGCACTGTCTTTGACTTCTCTGGATGTTTCCCAGGCGAGCTATTGACAAGTAAATCCTAGACGCTCGATCTTGGTTATTTTCGCTTTTGCGGCTGGCAGCAAAGTTCAGAACCATGTTTCTGTGAATAACTCTTGAACCGTAAGTGACAGACGCTCGCTCTTGGCTGCATTCGTTTCAGCTCGTGGCAGCCAGTCTAAAAAACACTATCTTGGACTTCTCTGGATGTTTCCCAGTCGAGCTATTGGCAGCATGTTCAGAACCACTGTTTCTGAGGCTAATTCTTGAACCGTAAGTCATAGACGCTCGATCTTGGCGGCATTCGTCTCAGCGCCTGGCAATTAGTATAGAAGCACTGTTTCCCACTGTTTCTGAGGCTAATTCTTGAACCGTAAGTCTTAGACGCTTGATCTTGGCGGCATTCGTCTCAGCGCCTGGCAATTAGTGTAGCTGCACTGTCTTTGACTTCTCTGGAAGTTTTCCAGGCGAGCTATTCACAAGTAAATCCTAGACGCTCGATCTTGGTTGCTTTGGCTTTCGCGGCTGGCAGCAAAGTTCAGAACCATGTTTATGTGAATAACTTTTGAACCGTAAGTCACAGACGCTCGCTCTTGGCTGCATTCGTTTCAGCTCGTGGCAGCCAGTCTAAAAAAAAACACTATCTTGGACTTCTCTGGATGTTTCCCAGGCGAGCTATTGGCAGCATGTTCAGAACCACTGTTTCTGAGGCTAATTCTTGAACCGTAAGTCATAGACGCTCGATCTTGGCGGCATTCGTCTCAGCGCCTGGCAATTAGTATAGAAGCACTGTTTCCCACTGTTTCTGAGGCTAATTCTTGAACCGTAAGTCTTAGACGCTTGATCTTGGCGGCATTCGTCTCAGCGCCTGGCAATTAGTATAGCTGCACTGTCTTTGACTTCTCTGGATGTTTTCCAGGCGAGCTATTCACAAGTAAATCCTAGACGCTCGATCTTGGTTGCTTTCGCTTTCGCGGCTGGCAGCAAAGTTCAGAACCATGTTTATGTGAATAACTTTTGAACCGTAAGTCACAGACGCTCGCTCTTGGCTGCATTCGTTTCAGCTCGTGGCAGCCAGTCTAAAAAACACTATCTTGGACTTCTCTGGATGTTTCCCCGGCGAGCTATTGGCAGCATGTTCAAAACCACTGTTTCTGAGGCTAATTCTTGAACCGTAAGTCATAGACGCTCGATCTTGGCGGCATTCGTCTCAGCGCCTGGCAATTAGTATAGAAGCACTGTTTCCCACTGTTTCTGAGGCTAATTCTTGAACCGTAAGTCTTAGACGCTTGATCTTGGCGGCATTCGTCTCAGCGCCTGGCAATTAGCATAGAAGCACTGTCTTTGACTTATCTGAAAGTTTCCCAGGCGAGCTATTCACAAGTAAATCCTAGACGCTCGATCTTGGTTACTTTCGCTTTCGCGGCTGGCAGCAAAGTTCAGAACCATGTTTCTGTGAATAACTCTTGAACCGTAAGTCACAGACGCTCGCTCTTGGCTGCATTCGTTTCAGCTCGTGGCAGCCAGTCTAAAAAAACACTATCTTGGACTTCTCTGGATGTTTCCCAGGCGAGCTATTGGCAGCATGTTCAGAACCACTGTTTCTGAGGCTAATTCTTGAACCGTAAGTCATAGACGCTCGATCTTGGCGGCATTCGTCTCAGCGCCTGGCAATTAGTATAGAAGCACTGTTTCCCACTGTTTCTGAGGCTAATTCTTGAACCGTAAGTCTTAGACGCTTGATCTTGGCGGCATTCGTCTCAGCGCCTGGCAATTAGTATAGAAGCACTGTCTTTGACTTATCTGAAAGTTTCCCAGGCGAGCTATTCACAAGTAAATCCTAGACGCTCGATCTTGGTTACTTTCGCTTTCGCGGCTGGCAGCAAAGTTCGGAACCATGTTTCTGTGAATAACTCTTGAACCGTAAGTCACAGACGCTCGCTCTTGGCTGCATGCGTTTCAGCTCGTGGCAGCCAGTCTAAAAAATCACTATCTTGGACTTCTCTGGATGTTTCCCAGGCGAGCTATTGGCAGCATGTTCAGAACCACTGTTTCTGAGGCTAATTCTTGAACCGTAAGTCATAGACGCTCGATCTTGGCGGCATTCGTCTCAGCGCCTGGCAATTAGTATAGAAGCACTGTTTCCCACTGTTTCTGAGGCTAATTCTTGAACCGTAAGTCATAGACGCTCGATCTTGGCGGCATTCGTCTCAGCGCCTGGCAATTAGTATAGAAGCACTGTCTTTGACTTCTCTGGATGTTTCCCAGGCGAGCTATTGACAAGTAAATCCTAGACGCTCGATCTTGGTTATTTTCGCTTTTGCGGCTGGCAGCAAAGTTCAGAACCATGTTTCTGTGAATAACTCTTGAACCGTAAGTGACAGACGCTCGCTCTTGGCTGCATTCGTTTCAGCTCGTGGCAGCCAGTCTAAAAAACACTATCTTGGACTTCTCTGGATGTTTCCCAGTCGAGCTATTGGCAGCATGTTCAGAACCACTGTTTCTGAGGCTAATTCTTGAACCGTAAGTCATAGACGCTCGATCTTGGCGGCATTCGTCTCAGCGCCTGGCAATTAGTATAGAAGCACTGTTTCCCACTGTTTCTGAGGCTAATTCTTGAACCGTAAGTCTTAGACGCTTGATCTTGGCGGCATTCGTCTCAGCGCCTGGCAATTAGTGTAGCTGCACTGTCTTTGACTTCTCTGGAAGTTTTCCAGGCGAGCTATTCACAAGTAAATCCTAGACGCTCGATCTTGGTTGCTTTGGCTTTCGCGGCTGGCAGCAAAGTTCAGAACCATGTTTATGTGAATAACTTTTGAACCGTAAGTCACAGACGCTCGCTCTTGGCTGCATTCGTTTCAGCTCGTGGCAGCCAGTCTAAAAAAAAACACTATCTTGGACTTCTCTGGATGTTTCCCAGGCGAGCTATTGGCAGCATGTTCAGAACCACTGTTTCTGAGGCTAATTCTTGAACCGTAAGTCATAGACGCTCGATCTTGGCGGCATTCGTCTCAGCGCCTGGCAATTAGTATAGAAGCACTGTTTCCCACTGTTTCTGAGGCTAATTCTTGAACCGTAAGTCTTAGACGCTTGATCTTGGCGGCATTCGTCTCAGCGCCTGGCAATTAGTATAGCTGCACTGTCTTTGACTTCTCTGGATGTTTTCCAGGCGAGCTATTCACAAGTAAATCCTAGACGCTCGATCTTGGTTGCTTTCGCTTTCGCGGCTGGCAGCAAAGTTCAGAACCATGTTTATGTGAATAACTTTTGAACCGTAAGTCACAGACGCTCGCTCTTGGCTGCATTCGTTTCAGCTCGTGGCAGCCAGTCTAAAAAACACTATCTTGGACTTCTCTGGATGTTTCCCCGGCGAGCTATTGGCAGCATGTTCAAAACCACTGTTTCTGAGGCTAATTCTTGAACCGTAAGTCATAGACGCTCGATCTTGGCGGCATTCGTCTCAGCGCCTGGCAATTAGTATAGAAGCACTGTTTCCCACTGTTTCTGAGGCTAATTCTTGAACCGTAAGTCTTAGACGCTTGATCTTGGCGGCATTCGTCTCAGCGCCTGGCAATTAGTATGGAAGCACTATCTATGACTTCTCTGGATGTTTCCCAGGCGAGCTATTGACAAGTAAATCCTAGACGCTCGATCTTGGTTATTTTCGCTTTCGCGGCTGGCAGCAAAGTTCAGAACCATGTTTCTGTGAATAACTCTTGAACCGTAAGTGACAGACGCTCGCTCTTGGCTGCATTCGTTTCAGCTCGTGGCAGTCAGTCTAAAAAACACTATCTTGGACTTCTCTGGATGTTTCCCAGGCGAGCTATTGGCAGCATGTTTAGAACCACTGTTTCTGAGGCTAATTCGTGAACCGTAAGTCATAGACGCTCGATCTTGGCGGCATTCGTCTCAGCACCAGGAAATTAGTATAGAAGTACTGTTTCCCACTGTTTCTGAGGCTAATTCTTGAACCGTAAGTCATAGACGCTCGATCTTGGCGGCATTCGTCTCAGCGCCTGGCAATTAGTATAGAAGCACTGTCTTTGACTTCACTGGATGTTTCCCAGGCGAGCTATTGACAAGTAAATCCTAGACGCTCGATCTTAGTTATTTTCGCTTTCGCGGCTGGCAGCAAAGTTCAGAACCATGTTTCTGTGAATAACTCTTGAACCGTAAGTGACAGACGCTCGCTCTTGGCTGCATTCGTTTCAGCTCGTGGCAGTCAGTCTAAAAAACACTATCTTGGACTTCTCTGGATGTTTCCCAGGCGAGCTATTGGCAGCATGTTTAGAACCACTGTTTCTGAGGCTAATTCGTGAACCGTAAGTCATAGACGCTCGATCTTGGCGGCATTCGTCTCAGCACCAGGAAATTAGTATAGAAGCACTGTTTCCCACTGTTTCTGAGGCTAATTCTTGAACCGTAAGTCATAGACGCTCGATCTTGGCGGCATTCGTCTCAGCGCCTGGCAATTAGTATAGAAGCACTGTCTTTGACTTCACTGGATGTTTCCCAGGCGAGCTATTGACAAGTAAATCCTAGACGCTCGATCTTAGTTATTTTCGCTTTCGCGGCTGGCAGCAAAGTTCAGAACCATGTTTCTGTGAATAACTCTTGAACCGTAAGTGACAGACGCTCGCTCTTGGCTGCATTCGTTTCAGCTCGTGGCAGTCAGTCTAAAAAACACATCTTGGACTTCTCTGGATGTTTCCCAGGCGAGCTATTGGCAGCATGTTTAGAACCACTGTTTCTGAGGCTAATTCGTGAACCATAAGTCATAGACGCTCGATCTTGGCGGCATTCGTCTCAGCACCAGGAAATTAGTATAGAAGCACTGTTTCCCACTGTTTCTGAGGCTAATTCTTGAACCGTAAGTCATAGACGCTCGATCTTGGCGGCATTCGTCTCAGCGCCTGGCAATTAGTATAGAAGCACTGTCTTTGACGTCACTGGATGTTTCCCAGGCGAGCTATTGACAAGTAAATCCTAGACGCTCGATCTTAGTTATTTTCGCTTTCCCGGCTGGCAGCAAAGTTCAGAACCATGTTTCTGTGAATAACTCTTGAACCGTAAGTGACAGACGCTCGCTCTTGGCTGCATTCGTTTCAGCTCGTGGCAGTCAGTCTAAAAAACACTATCTTGGACTTCTCTGGATGTTTCCCAGGCGAGCAATTGGCAGCATGTTTAGAACCACTGTTTCTGAGGCTAATTCGTGAACCGTAAGTCATAGACGCTCGATCTTGGCGGCATTCGTCTCAGCACCAGGAAATTAGTATAGAAGCACTGTTTCCCACTGTTTCTGAGGCTAATTCTTGAACCGTAAGTCATAGACGCTCGATCTTGGCGGCATTCGTCTCAGCGCCTGGCAATTAGTATAGAAGCACTGTCTTTGACTTCACTGGATGTTTCCCAGGCGAGCTATTGACAAGTAAATCCTAGACGCTCGATCTTAGTTATTTTCGCTTTCGCGGCTGGCAGCAAAGTTCAGAACCATGTTTCTGTGAATAACTCTTGAACCGTAAGTGACAGACGCTCGCTCTTGGCTGCATTCGTTTCAGCTCGTGGCAGCCAGTCTAAAAAACACTATCTTGGACTTCTCTGGATGTTTCCCAGGCGAGCTATTGGCAGCATGTTCAGAACCACTGTTTCTGAGGCTAATTCTTGAACCGTAAGTCATAGACGCTCGATCTTGGCGGCATTCGTCTCAGCGCCTGGCAATTAGTATAGAAGCACTGTCTTTGACTTCACTGGATGTTTCCCAGGCGAGCTATTGACAAGTAAATCCTAGACGCTCGATCTTAGTTATTTTCGCTTTCGCGGCTGGCAACAAAGTTCAGAACCATGTTTCTGTGAATAACTCTTGAACCGTAAGTGACAGACGCTCGCTCTTGGCTGCATTCGTTTCAGCTCGTGGCAGTCAGTCTAAAAAACACTATCTTGGACTTCTCTGGATGTTTCCCAGGCGAGCTATTGGCAGCATGTTTAGAACCACTGTTTCTGAGGCTAATTCTTGAACCGTAAGTCATAGACGCTCGATCTTGGCGGCATTCGTCTCAGCACCAGGAAATTAGTATAGAAGCACTGTTTCCCACTGTTTCTGATGCTAATTCTTGAACCGTAAGTCATAGACGCTAGATCTTGGCGGCATTCGTCTCAGCGCTTGGCAATTAGTATAGAAGCACTGTCTTTGACTTCACTGGATGTTTCCCAGGCGAGCTATTGACAAGTAAATCCTAGACGCTCGATCTTAGTTATTTTCGCTTTCGCGGCTGGCAGCAAAGTTCAGAACCATGTTTCTGTGAATAACTCTTGAACCGTAAGTGACAGACGCTCGCTCTTGGCTGCATTCGTTTCAGCTCGTGGCAGCCAGTCTAAAAAACACTATCTTGGACTTCTCTGGATGTTTCCCAGGCGAGCTATTGGCAGCATGTTCAGAACCACTGTTTCTGAGGCTAATTCTTGAACCGTAAGTCATAGACGCTCGATCTTGGCGGCATTCGTCTCAGCGCCTGGCAATTAGTATAGAAGCACTGTTTCTTACTGTTTCTGAGGCTAATTCTTGAACCGTAAGTCTTAGACGCTTGATCTTGGCGGCATTCGTCTCAGCGCCTGGCAATTAGTATAGCTGCACTGTCTTTGACTTCTCTGGATGTTTTCCAGGCGAGCTATTCACAAGTAAATCCTAGACGCTCGATCTTGGTTGCTTTCGCTTTCGCGGCTGGCAGCAAAGTTCAGAACCATGTTTATGTGAATAACTTTTGAACCGTAAGTCACAGACGCTCGCTCTTGGCTGCATTCGTTTCAGCTCGTGGCAGCCAGTCTAAAAAAAACACTATCTTGGACTTCTCTGGATGTTTCCCAGGCGAGCTATTGGCAGCATGTTCAGAACCACTGTTTCTGAGGCTAATTCTTGAACCGTAAGTCATAGACGCTCGATCTTGGCGGCATTCGTCTCAGCGCCTGGCAATTAGTATAGAAGCACTGTCTTTGACTTCTCTGGATGTTTCCCAGGCGAGCTATTGACAAGTAAATCCTAGACGCTCGATCTTTGTTATTTTCGCTTTCGCGGCTTCCAGCAAAGTTCCGAACCATGTTTCTGTGAATAACTCTTGAACCGTAAGTCACAGACGCTCGCTCTTGGCTGCATTCGTTTCAGCTCGTGGCAGCCAGTCTAAAAAACACTATCTTGGACTTCTCTGGATGTTTCCCAGGCGAGCTATTGGCAGCATGTTTTGAACCACTGTTTCTGAGGCTAATTCTTGAACCGTAAGTCATAGACGCTCGATCTTGGCGGCATTCGTCTCAGCGCCTGGCAATTAGTATAGAAGCACTGTTTCCCACTGTTTCTGAGGCTAATTCTTGAACCGTAAGTCTTAGACGCTTGATCTTGGCGGCATTCGTCTCAGCGCCTGGCAATTAGTATAGCTGCACTGTCTTTGACTTCTCTGGATGTTTTCCAGGCGAGCTATTCACAAGTAAATCCTAGACGCTCGATCTTGGTTACTTTCGCTTTCGCGGCTGGCAGCAAAGTTCAGAACCATGTTTCTGTGAATAACTCTTGAACCGTAAGTCACAGACGCTCGCTCTTGGCTGCATTCGTTTCAGCTCGTGGCAGCCAGTCTAAAAAAACACTATCTTGGACTTCTCTGGATGTTTCCCAGGCGAGCTATTGGCAGCATGTTCAGAACCACTGTTTCTGAGGCTAATTCTTGAACCGTAAGTCATAGACGCTCGATCTTGGCGGCATTCGTCTCAGCGCCTGGCAATTAGTATAGAAGCACTGTTTCCCACTGTTTCTGAGGCTAATTCTTGAACCGTAAGTCTTAGACGCTTGACCTTGGCGGCATTCGTCTCAGCGCCTGGCAATTAGTATAGAAGCACTGTCTTTGACTTATCTGAAAGTTTCCCAGGCGAGCTATTCACAAGTAAATCCTAGACGCTCGATCTTGGTTACTTTCGCTTTCGCGGCTGGCAGCAAAGTTCAGAACCATGTTTCTGTGAATAACTCTTGAACCGTAAGTCACAGACGCTCGCTCTTGGCTGCATTCGTTTCAGCTCGTGGCAGCCAGTCTAAAAAAACACTATCTTGGACTTCTCTGGACGTTTCCCAGGCGAGCTATTGGCAGCATGTTCAGAACCACTGTTTCTGAGGCTAATTCTTGAACCGTAAGTCATAGACGCTCGATCTTGGCGGCATTCGTCTCAGCGCCTGGCAATTAGTATAGAAGCACTGTTTCCCACTGTTTCTGAGGCTAATTCTTGAACCGTAAGTCATAGACGCTCGATCTTGGCGGCATTCGTCTCAGCGCCTGGCAATTAGTATAGAAGCACTGTTTCCCACTGTTTCTGAGGCTAATTCTTGAACCGTAAGTCTTAGACGCTTGATCTTGGCGGCATTCGTCTCAGCGCCTGGCAATTAGTATAGCTGCACTGTCTTTGACTTCTCTGGCTGTTTTCCAGGCGAGCTATTCACAAGTAAATCCTAGACGCTCGATCTTGGTTGCTTTCGCTTTCGCGGCTGGCAGCAAAGTTCAGAACCATGTTTATGTGAATAACTTTTGAACCGTAAGTCACAGACGCTCGCTCTTGGCTGCATTCGTTTCAGCTCGTGGCAGCCAGTCTAAAAAACACTATCTTGGACTTCTCTGGATGTTTCCCCGGCGAGCTATTGGCAGCATGTTCAAAACCACTGTTTCTGAGGCTAATTCTTGAACCGTAAGTCATAGACGCTCGATCTTGGCGGCATTCGTCTCAGCGCCTGGCAATTAGTATAGAAGCACTGTTTCCCACTGTTTCTGAGGCTAATTCTTGAACCGTAAGTCTTAGACGCTTGATCTTGGCGGCATTCGTCTCAGCGCCTGGCAATTAGTTTGGAAGCACTATCTATGACTTCTCTGGATGTTTCCCAGGCGAGCTATTCACAAGTAAATCCTAGACGCTCGATCTTGGTTGCTTTCGCTTTCGCGGCTGGCAGCAAAGTTCAGAACCATGTTTATGTGAATAACTTTTGAACCGTAAGTCACAGACGCTCGCTCTTGGCTGCATTCGTTTCAGCTCGTGGCAGCCAGTCTAAAAAAACACTATCTTGGACTTCTCTGGATGTTTCCCAGGCGAGCTATTGGCAGCATGTTCAGAACCACTGTTTCTGAGGCTAATTCTTGAACCGTAAGTCATAGACGCTCGATCTTGGCGGCATTCGTCTCAGCGCCTGGCAATTAGTATAGAAGCACTGTCTTTGACTTCTCTGGATGTTTCCCAGGCGAGCTATTGACAAGTAAATCCTAGACGCTCGATCTTTGTTATTTTCGCTTTCGCGGCTGGCAGCAAAGTTCCGAACCATGTTTCTGTGAATAACTCTTGAACCGTAAGTCACAGACGCTCGCTCTTGGCTGCATTCGTTTCAGCTCGTGGCAGCCAGTCTAAAAAACACTATCTTGGACTTCTCTGGATGTTTCCCAGGCGAGCTATTGGCAGCATGTTTTGAACCACTGTTTCTGAGGCTAATTCTTGAACCGTAAGTCATAGACGCTCGATCTTGGCGGCATTCGTCTCAGCGCCTGGCAATTAGTATAGAAGCACTGTTTCCCACTGTTTCTGAGGCTAATTCTTGAACCGTAAGTCTTAGACGCTTGATCTTGGCGGCATTCGTCTCAGCGCCTGGCAATTAGTATAGCTGCACTGTCTTTGACTTCTCTGGATGTTTTCCAGGCGAGCTATTCACAAGTAAATCCTAGACGCTCGATCTTGGTTACTTTCGCTTTCGCGGCTGGCAGCAAAGTTCAGAACCATGTTTCTGTGAATAACTCTTGAACCGTAAGTCACAGACGCTCGCTCTTGGCTGCATTCGTTTCAGCTCGTGGCAGCCAGTCTAAAAAAACACTATCTTGGACTTCTCTGGATGTTTCCCAGGCGAGCTATTGGCAGCATGTTCAGAACCACTGTTTCTGAGGCTAATTCTTGAACCGTAAGTCATAGACGCTCGATCTTGGCGGCATTCGTCTCAGCGCCTGGCAATTAGTATAGAAGCACTGTTTCCCACTGTTTCTGAGGCTAATTCTTGAACCGTAAGTCATAGACGCTCGATCTTGGCGGCATTCGTCTCAGCGCCTGGCAATTAGTATAGAAGCACTGTTTCCCACTGTTTCTGAGGCTAATTCTTGAACCGTAAGTCATAGACGCTCGATCTTGGCGGCATTCGTCTCAGCGCCTGGCAATTAGTATAGAAGCACTGTTTCCCACTGTTTCTGAGGCTAATTCTTGAACCGTAAGTCTTAGACGCTTGATCTTGGCGGCATTCGTCTCAGCGCCTGGCAATTAGTATAGCTGCACTGTCTTTGACTTCTCTGGCTGTTTTCCAGGCGAGCTATTCACAAGTAAATCCTAGACGCTCGATCTTGGTTGCTTTCGCTTTCGCGGCTGGCAGCAAAGTTCAGAACCATGTTTATGTGAATAACTTTTGAACCGTAAGTCACAGACGCTCGCTCTTGGCTGCATTCGTTTCAGCTCGTGGCAGCCAGTCTAAAAAACACTATCTTGGACTTCTCTGGATGTTTCCCCGGCGAGCTATTGGCAGCATGTTCAAAACCACTGTTTCTGAGGCTAATTCTTGAACCGTAAGTCATAGACGCTCGATCTTGGCGGCATTCGTCTCAGCGCCTGGCAATTAGTATAGAAGCACTGTTTCCCACTGTTTCTGAGGCTAATTCTTGAACCGTAAGTCTTAGACGCTTGATCTTGGCGGCATTCGTCTCAGCGCCTGGCAATTAGTTTGGAAGCACTATCTATGACTTCTCTGGATGTTTCCCAGGCGAGCTATTCACAAGTAAATCCTAGACGCTCGATCTTGGTTGCTTTCGCTTTCGCGGCTGGCAGCAAAGTTCAGAACCATGTTTATGTGAATAACTTTTGAACCGTAAGTCACAGACGCTCGCTCTTGGCTGCATTCGTTTCAGCTCGTGGCAGCCAGTCTAAAAAAACACTATCTTGGACTTCTCTGGATGTTTCCCAGGCGAGCTATTGGCAGCATGTTCAGAACCACTGTTTCTGAAGCTAATTCTTGAACCGTAAGTCATAGACGCTCGATCTTGGCGGCATTCGTCTCAGCGCCTGGCAATTAGTATAGAAGCACTGTCTTTGACTTCTCTGGATGTTTCCCAGGCGAGCTATTGACAAGTAAATCCTAGACGCTCGATCTTTGTTATTTTCGCTTTCGCGGCTGGCAGCAAAGTTCCGAACCATGTTTCTGTGAATAACTCTTGAACCGTAAGTCACAGACGCTCGCTCTTGGCTGCATTCGTTTCAGCTCGTGGCAGCCAGTCTAAAAAACACTATCTTGGACTTCTCTGGATGTTTCCCAGGCGAGCTATTGGCAGCATGTTTTGAACCACTGTTTCTGAGGCTAATTCTTGAACCGTAAGTCATAGACGCTCGATCTTGGCGGCATTCGTCTCAGCGCTTGGCAATTAGTATAGAAGCACTGTTTCCCACTGTTTCTGAGGCTAATTCTTGAACCGTAAGTCTTAGACGCTTGATCTTGGCGGCATTCGTCTCAGCGCCTGGCAATTAGTATAGCTGCACTGTCTTTGACTTCTCTGGATGTTTTCCAGGCGAGCTATTCACAAGTAAATCCTAGACGCTCGATCTTGGGTTATTTTCGCTTTCGCGGCTGGCAGCAAAGTTCAGAACCATGTTTCTGTGAATAACTCTTGAACCGTAAGTCACAGACGCTCGCTCTTGGCTGCATTCGTTTCAGCTCGTGGCAGCCAGTCTAAAAAACACTATCTTGGACTTCTCTGGATGTTTCCCAGGCGAGCTATTGGCAGCATGTTCAGAACCACTGTTTCTTAGGCTAATTCTTGAACCGTAAGTCATAGACGCTCGATCTTGGCGGCATTCGTCTCAGCGCCTGGCAATTAGTATAGAAGCACTGTTTCCCACTGTTTCTGAGGCTAATTCTTGAACCGTAAGTCATAGACGCTAGATCTTGGCGGCATTCGTCTCAGCGCCTGGCAATTAGTATAGAAGCACTGTCTTTGACTTCTCTGGATGTTTCCCAGGCGAGCTATTGACAAGTAAATCCTAGACGCTCGATCTTGCTTATTTTCGCTTTCGCGGCTGGCAGCAAAGTTCAGAACCATGTTTCTGTGAATAACTCTTGAACCGTAAGTCACAGACGCTCGCTCTTGGCTGCATTCGTTTCAGCTCGTGGCAGCCAGTCTAAAAAACACTATCTTGGACTTCTCTGGACGTTTCCCAGGCGAGCTATTGGCAGCATGTTCAGAACCACTGTTTCTGAGGCTAATTCTTGAACCGTAAGTCATAGACGCTCGATCTTGGCGGCATTCGTCTCAGCGCCTGGCAATTAGTATAGAAGTACTGTTTCCCACTGTTTCTGAGGCTAATTCTTGAACCGTAAGTCATAGACGCTCGATCTTGGCGGCATTCGTCTCAGCGCCTGGCAATTAGTATAGAAGCACTGTTTCCCACTGTTTCTGAGGCTAATTCTTGAACCGTAAGTCATAGACGCTAGATCTTGGCGGCATTCGTCTCAGCGCCTGGCAATTAGTATAGAAGCACTGTCTTTGACTTCTCTGGATGTTTCCCAGGCGAGCTATTGACAAGTAAATCCTAGACGCTCGATCTTGGTTATTTTCACTTTCGCGGCTGGCAGCAAAGTTCAGAACCATGTTTCTGTGAATAACTTTTGAACCGTAAGTCACAGACGCTCGCTCTTGGCTGCATTCGTTTCAGCTCGTGGCAGCCAGTCTAAAAAACACTATCTTGGACTTCTCTGGATGTTTCCCAGGCGAGCTATTGGCAGCATGTTCAGAACCACTGTTTCTGAGGCTAATTCTTGAACCGTAAGTCATAGACGCTCGATATTGGCGGCATTCGTCTCAGCGCCTGGCAATTAGTATAGAAGCACTGTTTCCCACTGTTTCTGAGGCTAATTCTTGAACCGTAAGTCATAGACGCTAGATCTTGGCGGCATTCGTCTCAGCGCCTGGCAATTAGTATAGAAGCACTGTCTTTGACTTCTCTGGATGTTTCCCAGGCGAGCTATTGACAAGTAAATCCTAGACGCTCGATCTTGGTTATTTTCGCTTTCGCGGCTGGCAGCAAAGTTCAGAACCATGTTTCTGTGAATAACTCTTGAACCGTAAGTCACAGACGCTCGCTCTTGGCTGCATTCGTTTCAGCTCGTGGCAGCCAGTCTAAAAAACACTATCTTGGACTTCTCTGGAGGTTTCCCAGGCGAGCTATTGGCAGCATGTTCAGAACCACTGTTTCTGAGGCTAATTCTTGAACCGTAAGTCATAGACGCTCGATCTTGGCGGCATTCGTCTCAGCGCCTGGCAATTAGTATAGAAGTACTGTTTCCCACTGTTTCTGAGGCTAATTCTTGAACCGTAAGTCATAGACGCTCGATCTTGGCGGCATTCGTCTCAGCGCCTGGCAATTAGTATAGAAGCACTGTTTCCCACTGTTTCTGAGGCTAATTCTTGAACCGTAAGTCATAGACGCTAGATCTTGGCGGCATTCGTCTCAGCGCCTGGCAATTAGTATAGAAGCACTGTCTTTGACTTCTCTGGATGTTTCCCAGGCGAGCTATTGACAAGTAAATTCTAGACGCTCGATCTTGCTTATTTTCGCTTTCGCGGCTGGCAGCAAAGTTCAGAACCATGTTTCTGTGAATAACTTTTGAACCGTAAGTCACAGACGCTCGCTCTTGGCTGCATTCGTTTCAGCTCGTGGCAGGAAGTCTAAAATACACTATCTTGGACTTCTCTGGATGTTTCCCAGGCGAGCTATTGGCAGCATGTTCAGAACCACTGTTTCTGAGGCTAATTCTTGAACCGTAAGTCATAGACGCTCGATCTTGGCGGCATTCGTCTCAGCGCCTGGCAATTAGTATAGAAGTACTGTTTCCCACTGTTTCTGAGGCTAATTCTTGAACCGTAAGTCATAGACGCTAGATCTTGGCGGCATTCGTCTCAGCGCCTGGCAATTAGTATAGAAGCACTGTCTTTGACTTCTCTGGATGTTTCCCAGGCGAGCTATTGACAAGTAAATCCTAGACGCTCGATCTTGGTTATTTTCACTTTCGCGGCTGGCAGCAAAGTTCAGAACCATGTTTCTGTGAATAACTTTTGAACCGTAAGTCACAGACGCTCGCTCTTGGCTGCATTCGTTTCAGCTCGTGGCAGCCAGTCTAAAAAACACTATCTTGGACTTCTCTGGATGTTTCCCAGGCGAGCTATTGGCAGCATGTTCAGAACCACTGTTTCTGAGGCTAATTCTTGAACCGTAAGTCATAGACGCTCGATATTGGCGGCATTCGTCTCAGCGCCTGGCAATTAGTATAGAAGCACTGTTTCCCACTGTTTCTGAGGCTAATTCTTGAACCGTAAGTCATAGACGCTAGATCTTGGCGGCATTCGTCTCAGCGCCTGGCAATTAGTATAGAAGCACTGTCTTTGACTTCTCTGGATGTTTCCCAGGCGAGCTATTGACAAGTAAATCCTAGACGCTCGATCTTGGTTATTTTCGCTTTCGCGGCTGGCAGCAAAGTTCAGAACCATGTTTCTGTGAATAACTCTTGAACCGTAAGTCACAGACGCTCGCTCTTGGCTGCATTCGTTTCAGCTCGTGGCAGCCAGTCTAAAAAACACTATCTTGGACTTCTCTGGATGTTTCCCAGGCGAGCTATTGGCAGCATGTTCAGAACCACTGTTTCTGAGGCTAATTCTTGAACCGTAAGTCACAGACGCTCGATCTTGGCGGCATTCGTCTCAGCGCCTGGCAATTAGTATAGAAGCACTGTCTTTGACTTCTCTGGGTGTTTCCCAGGCGAGCTATTGACAAGTAAATCCTAGACGCTCGATCTTGCTTATTTTCGCTTTCGCGGCTGGCAGCAAAGTTCAGAACCATGTTTCTGTGAATAACTTTTGAACCGTAAGTCACAGACGCTCGCTCTTGGCTGCATTCGTTTCAGCTCGTGGCAGCCAGTCTAAAAAACACAATCTTGGACTTCTCTGGATGTTTCCCAGGCGAGCTATTGGCAGCATGTTCAGAACCACTGTTTCTTAGGCTAATTCTTGAACCGTAAGTCATAGACGCTCGATCTTGGCGGCATTCGTCTCAGCGCCTGGCAATTAGTATAGAAGCACTGTTTCCCACTGTTTCTGAGGCTAATTCTTGAACCGTAAGTCATAGACGCTAGATCTTGGCGGCATTCGTCTCAGCGCCTGGCAATTAGTATAGAAGCACTGTCTTTGACTTCTCTGGATGTTTCCCAGGCGAGCTATTGACAAGTAAATCCTAGACGCTCGATCTTGGTTATTTTCGCTTTCGCGGCTGGCAGCAAAGTTCAGAACCATGTTTCTGTGAATAACTCTTGAACCGTAAGTCACAGACGCTCGCTCGCTCTTGGCTGCATTCGTTTCAGCTTGTGGCAGCCAGTCTAAAAAACACTATCTTGGACTTCTCTGGATGTTTCCCAGGCGAGCTATTGGCAGCATGTTCAGAACCACTGTTTCTGAGGCTAATTCTTGAACCGTAAGTCATAGACGCTCGATCTTGGCGGCATTCGTCTCAGCGCCTGGCAATTAGTATAGAAGCACTGTTTCCCACTGTTTCTGAGGCTAATTCTTGAACCGTAAGTCATAGACGCTAGATCTTGGCGGCATTCGTCTCAGCGCCTGGCAATTAGTATAGAAGCTTTGTCTTTGACTTCTCTGGATGTTTCCCAGGCGAGCTATTGACAAGTAAATCCTAGACGTTCGATCTTGGTTATTTTCGCTTTCGCGGCTGGCAGCAAAGTTCAGAACCATGTTTCTGTGAATAACTTTTGAACCGTAAGTCACAGACGCTCGCTCTTGGCTGCATTCGTTTCAGCTCGTGGCAGCCAGTCTAAAAAACACTATCTTGGACTTCTCTGGATGTTTCCCAGGCGAGCTATTGGCAGCATGTTCAGAACCACTGTTTCTGAGGCTAATTCTTGAACCGTAAGTCATAGACGCTCGATCTTTGCGGCATTCGTCTCAGCGCCTGGCAATTAGTATAGAAGCACTGTTTCCCACTGTTTCTGAGGCTAATTCTTGAACCGTAAGTCATAGACGCTAGATCTTGGCGGCATTCGTCTCAGCGCCTGGCAATTAGTATAGAAGCACTGTCTTTGACTTCTCTGGATGTTTCCCAGGCGAGCTATTGACAAGTAAATCCTAGACGCTCGATCTTGGTTATTTTCACTTTCGCGGCTGGCAGCAAAGTTCAGAACCATGTTTCTGTGAATAACTTTTGAACCGTAAGTCACAGACGCTCGCTCTTGGCTGCATTCGTTTCAGCTCGTGGCAGCCAGTCTAAAAAACACTATCTTGGACTTCTCTGGATGTTTCCCAGGCGAGCTATTGATTGGCAGCATGTTCAGAACCACTGTTTCTGAGGCTAATTCTTGAACCGTAAGTCATAGACGCTCGATCTTGGCGGCATTCGTCTCAGCGCCTGGCAATTAGTATAGAAGCACTGTTTCCCACTGTTTCTGAGGCTAATTCTTGAACCGTAAGTCATAGACGCTAGATCTTGGCGGCATTCGTCTCAGCGCCTGGCAATTAGTATAGAAGCACTGTCTTTGACTTCTCTGGATGTTTCCCAGGCGAGCTATTGACAAGTAAATCCTAGACGCTCGATCTTGGTTATTTTCGCTTTCGCGGCTGGCAGCAAAGTTCAGAACCATGTTTCTGTGAATAACTCTTGAACCGTAAGTCACAGACGCTCGCTCTTGGCTGCATTCGTTTCAGCTCGTGGCAGCCAGTCTAAAAAACACTATCTTGGACTTCTCTGGATGTTTCCCAGGCGAGCTATTGGCAGCATGTTCAGAACCACTGTTTCTGAGGCTAATTCTTGAACCGTAAGTCATAGACGCTCGATCTTGGCGGCATTCGTCTCAGCGCCTGGCAATTAGTAAAGAAGCACTGTTTCCCACTGTTTCTGAGGCTAATTCTTGAACCGTAAGTCATAGACGCTAGATCTTGGCGGCATTCGTCTCAGCGCCTGGCAATTAGTATAGAAGCACTGTCTTTGACTTCTCTGGATGTTTCCCAGGCGAGCTATTGACAAGTAAATTCTAGACGCTCGATCTTGCTTATTTTCGCTTTCGCGGCTGGCAGCAAAGTTCAGAACCATGTTTCTGTGAATAACTTTTGAACCGTAAGTCACAGACGCTCGCTCTTGGCTGCATTCGTTTCAGCTCGTGGCAGCCAGTCTAAAAAACACTATCTTGGACTTCTCTGGATGTTTCCCAGGCGAGCTATTGGCAGCATGTTCAGAACCACTGTTTCTG
Organism: Rhinoderma darwinii; assembly: GCF_050947455.1. NCBI lineage: Eukaryota > Metazoa > Chordata > Amphibia > Anura > Rhinodermatidae > Rhinoderma > Rhinoderma darwinii. Next base: position 26,151 of record NW_027464316.1, on the reverse strand, counting down.
AGGCTAATTCTTGAACCGTAAGTCATAGACGCTCGATCTTGGCGGCATTCGTCTCAGCGCCTGGCAATTAGTATAGAAGCACTGTTTCCCACTGTTTCTGAGGCTAATTCTTGAACCGTAAGTCATAGACGCTAGATCTTGGCGGCATTCGTCTCAGCGCCTGGCAATTAGTATAGAAGCACTGTCTTTGACTTCTCTGGATGTTTCCCAGGCGAGCTATTGACAAGTAAATCCTAGACGCTCGATCTTGGTTATTTTCGCTTTCGCGGCTGGCAGCAAAGTTCAGAACCATGTTTCTGTGAATAACTCTTGAACCGTAAGTCACAGACGCTCGCTCTTGGCTGCATTCGTTTCAGCTCGTGGCAGCCAGTCTAAAAAACACTATCTTGGACTTCTCTGGATGTTTCCCAGGCGAGCTATTGGCAGCATGTTCAGAACCACTGTTTCTGAGGCTAATTCTTGAACCGTAAGTCATAGACGCTCGATATTGGCGGCATTCGTCTCAGCGCCTGGCAATTAGTATAGAAGCACTGTTTCCCACTGTTTCTGAGGCTAATTCTTGAACCGTAAGTCATAGACGCTAGATCTTGGCGGCATTCGTCTCAGCGCCTGGCAATTAGTATAGAAGCACTGTCTTTGACTTCTCTGGATGTTTCCCAGGCGAGCTATTGACAAGTAAATCCTAGACGCTCGATCTTGGTTATTTTCACTTTCGCGGCTGGCAGCAAAGTTCAGAACCATGTTTCTGTGAATAACTTTTGAACCGTAAGTCACAGACGCTCGCTCTTGGCTGCATTCGTTTCAGCTCGTGGCAGCCAGTCTAAAAAACACTATCTTGGACTTCTCTGGATGTTTCCCAGGCGAGCTATTGGCAGCATGTTCAGAACCACTGTTTCTGAGGCTAATTCTTGAACCGTAAGTCATAGACGCTCGATCTTGGCGGCATTCGTCTCAGCGCCTGGCAATTAGTATAGAAGCACTGTTTCCCACTGTTTCTGAGGCTAATTCTTGAACCGTAAGTCATAGACGCTAGATCTTGGCGGCATTCGTCTCAGCGCCTGGCAATTAGTATAGAAGCACTGTCTTTGACTTCTCTGGATGTTTCCCAGGCGAGCTATTGACAAGTAAATCCTAGACGCTCGATCTTGGTTATTTTCGCTTTCGCGGCTGGCAGCAAAGTTCAGAACCATGTTTCTGTGAATAACTCTTGAACCGTAAGTCACAGACGCTCGCTCTTGGCTGCATTCGTTTCAGCTCGTGGCAGCCAGTCTAAAAAACACTATCTTGGACTTCTCTGGATGTTTCCCAGGCGAGCTATTGGCAGCATGTTCAGAACCACTGTTTCTGAGGCTAATTCTTGAACCGTAAGTCATAGACGCTCGATCTTGGCGGCATTCGTCTCAGCGCCTGGCAATTAGTAAAGAAGCACTGTTTCCCACTGTTTCTGAGGCTAATTCTTGAACCGTAAGTCATAGACGCTAGATCTTGGCGGCATTCGTCTCAGCGCCTGGCAATTAGTATAGAAGCACTGTCTTTGACTTCTCTGGATGTTTCCCAGGCGAGCTATTGACAAGTAAATTCTAGACGCTCGATCTTGCTTATTTTCGCTTTCGCGGCTGGCAGCAAAGTTCAGAACCATGTTTCTGTGAATAACTTTTGAACCGTAAGTCACAGACGCTCGCTCTTGGCTGCATTCGTTTCAGCTCGTGGCAGCCAGTCTAAAAAACACTATCTTGGACTTCTCTGGATGTTTCCCAGGCGAGCTATTGGCAGCATGTTCAGAACCACTGTTTCTGAGGCTAATTCTTGAACCGTAAGTCATAGACGCTCGATCTTGGCGGCATTCGTCTCAGCGCCTGGCAATTAGTATAGAAGCACTGTTTCCCACTGTTTCTGAGGCTAATTCTTGAACCGTAAGTCATAGACGCTAGATCTTGGCGGCATTCGTCTCAGCGCCTGGCAATTAGTATAGAAGCACTGTCTTTGACTTCTCTGGATGTTTCCCAGGCGAGCTATTGACAAGTAAATCCTAGACGCTCGATCTTGGTTATTTTCGCTTTCGCGGCTGGCAGCAAAGTTCAGAACCATGTTTCTGTGAATAACTCTTGAACCGTAAGTCACAGACGCTCGCTCTTGGCTGCATTCGTTTCAGCTCGTGGCAGCCAGTCTAAAAAACACTATCTTGGACTTCTCTGGATGTTTCCCAGGCGAGCTATTGGCAGCATGTTCAGAACCACTGTTTCTGAGGCTAATTCTTGAACCGTAAGTCACAGACGCTCGATCTTGGCGGCATTCGTCTCAGCGCCTGGCAATTAGTAAAGAAGCACTGTTTCCCACTGTTTCTGAGGCTAATTCTTGAACCGTAAGTCATAGACGCTAGATCTTGGCGGCATTCGTCTCAGCGCCTGGCAATTAGTATAGAAGCACTGTCTTTGACTTCTCTGGATGTTTCCCAGGCGAGCTTTTGACAAGTAAATCCTAGACGCTCGATCTTGGTTATTTTCGCTTTCGCGGCTGGCAGCAAAGTTCAGAACCATGTTTCTGTGAATAACTTTTGAACCGTAAGTCACAGACGCTCGCTCTTGGCTGCATTCGTTTCAGCTCGTGGCAGCCAGTCTAAAAAACACTATCTTGGACTTCTCTGGATGTTTCCCAGGCGAGCTATTGGCAGCATGTTCAGAACCACTGTTTCTGAGGCTAATTCTTGAACCGTAAGTCATAGACGCTCGATCTTGGCGGCATTCGTCTCAGCGCCTGGCAATTAGTATAGAAGCACTGTTTCCCACTGTTTCTGAGGCTAATTCTTGAACCGTAAGTCATAGACGCTAGATCTTGGCGGCATTCGTCTCAGCGCCTGGCAATTAGTATAGAAGCACTGTCTTTGACTTCTCTGGATGTTTCCCAGGCGAGCTTTTGACAAGTAAATCCTAGACGCTCGATCTTGGTTATTTTCGCTTTCGCGGCTGGCAGCAAAGTTCAGAACCATGTTTCTGTGAATAACTTTTGAACCGTAAGTCACAGACGCTCGCTCTTGGCTGCATTCGTTTCAGCTCGTGGCAGCCAGTCTAAAAAACACTATCTTGGACTTCTCTGGATGTTTCCCAGGCGAGCTATTGGCAGCATGTTCAGAACCACTGTTTCTGAGGCTAATTCTTGAACCGTAAGTCATAGACGCTCGATCTTTGCGGCATTCGTCTCAGCGCCTGGCAATTAGTATAGAAGCACTGTTTCCCACTGTTTCTGAGGCTAATTCTTGAACCGTAAGTCATAGACGCTAGATCTTGGCGGCATTCGTCTCAGCGCCTGGCAATTAGTATAGAAGCACTGTCTTTGACTTCTCTGGATGTTTCCCAGGCGAGCTATTGACAAGTAAATCCTAGACGCTCGATCTTGGTTATTTTCACTTTCGCGGCTGGCAGCAAAGTTCAGAACCATGTTTCTGTGAATAACTTTTGAACCGTAAGTCACAGACGCTCGCTCTTGGCTGCATTCGTTTCAGCTCGTGGCAGCCAGTCTAAAAAACACTATCTTGGACTTCTCTGGATGTTTCCCAGGCGAGCTATTGGCAGCATGTTCAGAACCACTGTTTCTGAGGCTAATTCTTGAACCGTAAGTCATAGACGCTCGATCTTGGCGGCATTCGTCTCAGCGCCTGGCAATTAGTATAGAAGCACTGTTTCCCACTGTTTCTGAGGCTAATTCTTGAACCGTAAGTCATAGACGCTAGATCTTGGCGGCATTCGTCTCAGCGCCTGGCAATTAGTATAGAAGCACTGTCTTTGACTTCTCTGGATGTTTCCCAGGCGAGCTATTGACAAGTAAATCCTAGACGCTCGATCTTGGTTATTTTCGCTTTCGCGGCTGGCAGCAAAGTTCAGAACCATGTTTCTGTGAATAACTCTTGAACCGTAAGTCACAGACGCTCGCTCTTGGCTGCATTCGTTTCAGCTCGTGGCAGCCAGTCTAAAAAACACTATCTTGGACTTCTCTGGATGTTTCCCAGGCGAGCTATTGGCAGCATGTTCAGAACCACTGTTTCTGAGGCTAATTCTTGAACCGTAAGTCATAGACGCTCGATCTTAGCGGCATTCGTCTCAGCGCCTGGCAATTAGTAAAGAAGCACTGTTTCCCACTGTTTCTGAGGCTAATTCTTGAACCGTAAGTCATAGACGCTAGATCTTGGCGGCATTCGTCTCAGCGCCTGGCAATTAGTTTAGAAGCACTGTCTTTGACTTCTCTGGATGTTTCCCAGGCGAGCTATTGACAAGTAAATCCTAGACGCTCGATCTTGGTTATTTTCGCTTTCGCGGCTGGCAGCAAAGTTCAGAACCATGTTTCTGTGAATAACTCTTGAACCGTAAGTCACAGACGCTCGCTCTTGGCTGCATTCGTTTCAGCTCGTGGCAGCCAGTCTAAAAAACACTATCTTGGACTTCTCTGGATGTTTCCCAGGCGAGCTATTGGCAGCATGTTCAGAACCACTGTTTCTGAGGCTAATTCTTGAACCGTAAGTCATAGACGCTCGATCTTGGCGGCATTCGTCTCAGCGCCTGGCAATTAGTATAGAAGCACTGTTTCCCACTGTTTCTGAGGCTAATTCTTGAACCGTAAGTCATAGACGCTAGATCTTGGCGGCATTCGTCTCAGCGCCTGGCAATTAGTATAGAAGCACTGTCTTTGACTTCTCTGGGTGTTTCCCAGGCGAGCTATTGACAAGTAAATCCTAGACGCTCGATCTTGCTTATTTTCGCTTTCGCGGCTGGCAGCAAAGTTCAGAACCATGTTTCTGTGAATAACTTTTGAACCGTAAGTCACAGACGCTCGCTCTTGGCTGCATTCGTTTCAGCTCGTGGCAGCCAGTCTAAAAAACACAATCTTGGACTTCTCTGGATGTTTCCCAGGCGAGCTATTGGCAGCATGTTCAGAACCACTGTTTCTTAGGCTAATTCTTGAACCGTAAGTCATAGACGCTCGATCTTGGCGGCATTCGTCTCAGCGCCTGGCAATTAGTATAGAAGCACTGTTTCCCACTGTTTCTGAGGCTAATTCTTGAACCGTAAGTCATAGACGCTAGATCTTGGCGGCATTCGTCTCAGCGCCTGGCAATTAGTATAGAAGCACTGTCTTTGACTTCTCTGGATGTTTCCCAGGCGAGCTATTGACAAGTAAATCCTAGACGCTCGATCTTGGTTATTTTCGCTTTCGCGGCTGGCAGCAAAGTTCAGAACCATGTTTCTGTGAATAACTCTTGAACCGTAAGTCACAGACGCTCGCTCGCTCTTGGCTGCATTCGTTTCAGCTTGTGGCAGCCAGTCTAAAAAACACTATCTTGGACTTCTCTGGATGTTTCCCAGGCGAGCTATTGGCAGCATGTTCAGAACCACTGTTTCTGAGGCTAATTCTTGAACCGTAAGTCATAGACGCTCGATCTTGGCGGCATTCGTCTCAGCGCCTGGCAATTAGTATAGAAGCACTGTTTCCCACTGTTTCTGAGGCTAATTCTTGAACCGTAAGTCATAGACGCTAGATCTTGGCGGCATTCGTCTCAGCGCCTGGCAATTAGTATAGAAGCTTTGTCTTTGACTTCTCTGGATGTTTCCCAGGCGAGCTATTGACAAGTAAATCCTAGACGTTCGATCTTGGTTATTTTCGCTTTCGCGGCTGGCAGCAAAGTTCAGAACCATGTTTCTGTGAATAACTTTTGAACCGTAAGTCACAGACGCTCGCTCTTGGCTGCATTCGTTTCAGCTCGTGGCAGCCAGTCTAAAAAACACTATCTTGGACTTCTCTGGATGTTTCCCAGGCGAGCTATTGGCAGCATGTTCAGAACCACTGTTTCTGAGGCTAATTCTTGAACCGTAAGTCATAGACGCTCGATCTTTGCGGCATTCGTCTCAGCGCCTGGCAATTAGTATAGAAGCACTGTTTCCCACTGTTTCTGAGGCTAATTCTTGAACCGTAAGTCATAGACGCTAGATCTTGGCGGCATTCGTCTCAGCGCCTGGCAATTAGTATAGAAGCACTGTCTTTGACTTCTCTGGATGTTTCCCAGGCGAGCTATTGACAAGTAAATCCTAGACGCTCGATCTTGGTTATTTTCACTTTCGCGGCTGGCAGCAAAGTTCAGAACCATGTTTCTGTGAATAACTTTTGAACCGTAAGTCACAGACGCTCGCTCTTGGCTGCATTCGTTTCAGCTCGTGGCAGCCAGTCTAAAAAACACTATCTTGGACTTCTCTGGATGTTTCCCAGGCGAGCTATTGGCAGCATGTTCAGAACCACTGTTTCTGAGGCTAATTCTTGAACCGTAAGTCATAGACGCTCGATATTGGCGGCATTCGTCTCAGCGCCTGGCAATTAGTATAGAAGCACTGTTTCCCACTGTTTCTGAGGCTAATTCTTGAACCGTAAGTCATAGACGCTAGATCTTGGCGGCATTCGTCTCAGCGCCTGGCAATTAGTATAGAAGCACTGTCTTTGACTTCTCTGGATGTTTCCCAGGCGAGCTATTGACAAGTAAATCCTAGACGCTCGATCTTGGTTATTTTCGCTTTCGCGGCTGGCAGCAAAGTTCAGAACCATGTTTCTGTGAATAACTCTTGAACCGTAAGTCACAGACGCTCGCTCTTGGCTGCATTCGTTTCAGCTCGTGGCAGCCAGTCTAAAAAACACTATCTTGGACTTCTCTGGATGTTTCCCAGGGGAGCTATTGGCAGCATGTTCAGAACCACTGTTTCTGAGGCTAATTCTTGAACCGTAAGTCATAGACGCTCGATCTTGGCGGCATTCGTCTCAGCGCCTGGCAATTAGTAAAGAAGCACTGTTTCCCACTGTTTCTGAGGCTAATTCTTGAACCGTAAGTCATAGACGCTAGATCTTGGCGGCATTCGTCTCAGCGCCTGGCAATTAGTATAGAAGCACTGTCTTTGACTTCTCTGGATGTTTCCCAGGCGAGCTATTGACAAGTAAATCCTAGACGCTCGATCTTGGTTATTTTCACTTTCGCGGCTGGCAGCAAAGTTCAGAACCATGTTTCTGTGAATAACTTTTGAACCGTAAGTCACAGACGCTCGCTCTTGGCTGCATTCGTTTCAGCTCGTGGCAGCCAGTCTAAAAAACACTATCTTGGACTTCTCTGGATGTTTCCCAGGCGAGCTATTGGCAGCATGTTCAGAACCACTGTTTCTGAGGCTAATTCTTGAACCGTAAGTCATAGACGCTCGATCTTGGCGGCATTCGTCTCAGCGCCTGGCAATTAGTATAGAAGCACTGTTTCCCACTGTTTCTGAGGCTAATTCTTGAACCGTAAGTCATAGACGCTAGATCTTGGCGGCATTCGTCTCAGCGCCTGGCAATTAGTATAGAAGCACTGTCTTTGACTTCTCTGGATGTTTCCCAGGCGAGCTATTGACAAGTAAATCCTAGACGCTCGATCTTGGTTATTTTCGCTTTCGCGGCTGGCAGCAAAGTTCAGAACCATGTTTCTGTGAATAACTTTTGAACCGTAAGTCACAGACGCTCGCTCTTGGCTGCATTCGTTTCAGCTCGTGGCAGCCAGTCTAAAAAACACTATCTTGGACTTCTCTGGATGTTTCCCAGGCGAGCTATTGGCAGCATGTTCAGAACCACTGTTTCTGAGGCTAATTCTTGAACCGTAAGTCATAGACGCTCGATATTGGCGGCATTCGTCTCAGCGCCTGGCAATTAGTATAGAAGCACTGTTTCCCACTGTTTCTGAGGCTAATTCTTGAACCGTAAGTCATAGACGCTAGATCTTGGCGGCATTCGTCTCAGCGCCTGGCAATTAGTATAGAAGCACTGTCTTTGACTTCTCTGGATGTTTCCCAGGCGAGCTATTGACAAGTAAATCCTAGACGCTCGATCTTGGTTATTTTCGCTTTCGCGGCTGGCAGCAAAGTTCAGAACCATGTTTCTGTGAATAACTCTTGAACCGTAAGTCACAGACGCTCGCTCTTGGCTGCATTCGTTTCAGCTCATGGCAGCCAGTCTAAAAAACACTATCTTGGACTTCTCTGGATGTTTCCCAGGCGAGCTATTGGCAGCATGTTCAGAACCACTGTTTCTGAGGCTAATTCTTGAACCGTAAGTCATAGACGCTCGATCTTGGCGGCATTCGTCTCAGCGCCTGGCAATTAGTATAGAAGCACTGTTTCCCACTGTTTCTGAGGCTAATTCTTGAACCGTAAGTCATAGACGCTAGATCTTGGCGGCATTCGTCTCAGCGCCTGGCAATTAGTTTAGAAGCACTGTCTTTGACTTCTCTGGATGTTTCCCAGGCGAGCTTTTGACAAGTAAATCCTAGACGCTCGATCTTGGTTATTTTCGCTTTCGCGGCTGGCAGCAAAGTTCAGAACCATGTTTCTGTGAATAACTTTTGAACCGTAAGTCACAGACGCTCGCTCTTGGCTGCATTCGTTTCAGCTCGTGGCAGCCAGTCTAAAAAACACTATCTTGGACTTCTCTGGATGTTTCCCAGGCGAGCTATTGGCAGCATGTTCAGAACCACTGTTTCTGAGGCTAATTCTTGAACCGTAAGTCATAGACGCTCGATCTTTGCGGCATTCGTCTCAGCGCCTGGCAATTAGTATAGAAGCACTGTTTCCCACTGTTTCTGAGGCTAATTCTTGAACCGTAAGTCATAGACGCTAGATCTTGGCGGCATTCGTCTCAGCGCCTGGCAATTAGTATAGAAGCACTGTCTTTGACTTCTCTGGATGTTTCCCAGGCGAGCTATTGACAAGTAAATCCTAGACGCTCGATCTTGGTTATTTTCACTTTCGCGGCTGGCAGCAAAGTTCAGAACCATGTTTCTGTGAATAACTTTTGAACCGTAAGTCACAGACGCTCGCTCTTGGCTGCATTCGTTTCAGCTCGTGGCAGCCAGTCTAAAAAACACTATCTTGGACTTCTCTGGATGTTTCCCAGGCGAGCTATTGGCAGCATGTTCAGAACCACTGTTTCTGAGGCTAATTCTTGAACCGTAAGTCATAGACGCTCGATCTTGGCGGCATTCGTCTCAGCGCCTGGCAATTAGTATAGAAGCACTGTTTCCCACTGTTTCTGAGGCTAATTCTTGAACCGTAAGTCATAGACGCTAGATCTTGGCGGCATTCGTCTCAGCGCCTGGCAATTAGTATAGAAGCACTGTCTTTGACTTCTCTGGATGTTTCCCAGGCGAGCTATTGACAAGTAAATCCTAGACGCTCGATCTTGGTTATTTTAGCTTTCGCGGCTGGCAGCAAAGTTCAGAACCATGTTTCTGTGAATAACTCTTGAACCGTAAGTCACAGACGCTCGCTCTTGGCTGCATTCGTTTCAGCTCCTGGCAGCCAGTCTAAAAAACACTATCTTGGACTTCTCTGGATGTTTCCCAGGCGAGCTATTGGCAGCATGTTCAGAACCACTGTTTCTGAGGCTAATTCTTGAACCGTAAGTCATAGACGCTCGATCTTGGCGGCATTCGTCTCAGCGCCTGGCAATTAGTATAGAAGCACTGTTTCCCACTGTTTCTGAGGCTAATTCTTGAACCGTAAGTCATAGACGCTAGATCTTGGCGGCATTCGTCTCAGCGCCTGGCAATTAGTATAGAAGCACTGTCTTTGACTTCTCTGGATGTTTCCCAGGCGAGCTTTTGACAAGTAAATCCTAGACGCTCGATCTTGGTTATTTTCGCTTTCGCGGCTGGCAGCAAAGTTCAGAACCATGTTTCTGTGAATAACTTTTGAACCGTAAGTCACAGACGCTCGCTCTTGGCTGCATTCGTTTCAGCTCGTGGCAGCCAGTCTAAAAAACACTATCTTGGACTTCTCTGGATGTTTCCCAGTCGAGCTATTGGCAGCATGTTCAGAACCACTGTTTCTGAGGCTAATTCTTGAACCGTAAGTCATAGACGCTCGATCTTGGCGGCATTCGTCTCAGCGCCTGGCAATTAGTATAGAAGCACTGTTTCCCACTGTTTCTGAGGCTAATTCTTGAACCGTAAGTCATAGACGCTAGATCTTGGCGGCATTCGTCTCAGCGCCTGGCAATTAGTATAGAAGCACTGTCTTTGACTTCTCTGGATGTTTCCCAGGCGAGCTATTGACAAGTAAATTCTAGACGCTCGATCTTGCTTATTTTCGCTTTCGCGGCTGGCAGCAAAGTTCAGAACCATGTTTCTGTGAATAACTTTTGAACCGTAAGTCACAGACGCTCGCTCTTGGCTGCATTCGTTTCAGCTCGTGGCAGCCAGTCTAAAAAACACTATCTTGGACTTCTCTGGATGTTTCCCAGGCGAGCTATTGGCAGCATGTTCAGAACCACTGTTTCTGAGGCTAATTCTTGAACCGTAAGTCATAGACGCTCGATCTTGGCGGCATTCGTCTCAGCGCCTGGCAATTAGTATAGAAGCACTGTTTCCCACTGTTTCTGAGGCTAATTCTTGAACCGTAAGTCATAGACGCTAGATCTTGGCGGCATTCGTCTCAGCGCCTGGCAATTAGTATAGAAGCACTGTCTTTGACTTCTCTGGATGTTTCCCAGGCGAGCTATTGACAAGTAAATCCTAGACGCTCGACCTTGGTTATTTTCGCTTTCGCGGCTGGCAGCAAAGTTCAGAACCATGTTTCTGTGAATAACTCTTGAACCGTAAGTCACAGACGCTCGCTCTTGGCTGCATTCGTTTCAGCTCGTGGCAGCCAGTCTAAAAAACACTATCTTGGACTTCTCTGGATGTTTCCCAGGCGAGCTATTGGCAGCATGTTCAGAACCACTGTTTCTGAGGCTAATTCTTGAACCGTAAGTCATAGACGCTCGATCTTGGCGGCATTCGTCTCAGCGCCTGGCAATTAGTAAAGAAGCACTGTTTCCCACTGTTTCTGAGGCTAATTCTTGAACCGTAAGTCATAGACGCTAGATCTTGGCGGCATTCGTCTCAGCGCCTGGCAATTAGTATAGAAGCACTGTCTTTGACTTCTCTGGATGTTTCCCAGGCGAGCTTTTGACAAGTAAATCCTAGACGCTCGATCTTGGTTATTTTCGCTTTCGCGGCTGGCAGCAAAGTTCAGAACCATGTTTCTGTGAATAACTTTTGAACCGTAAGTCACAGACGCTCGCTCTTGGCTGCATTCGTTTCAGCTCGTGGCAGCCAGTCTAAAAAACACTATCTTGGACTTCTCTGGATGTTTCCCAGGCGAGCTATTGGCAGCATGTTCAGAACCACTGTTTCTGAGGCTAATTCTTGAACCGTAAGTCATAGACGCTCGATCTTGGCGGCATTCGTCTCAGCGCCTGGCAATTAGTATAGAAGCACTGTTTCCCACTGTTTATATGGCTAATTCTTGAACCGTAAGTCATAGACGCTAGATCTTGGCGGCATTCGTCTCAGCGCCTGGCAATTAGTATAGAAGCACTGTCTTTGACTTCTCTGGATGTTTCCCAGGCGAGCTTTTGACAAGTAAATCCTAGACGCTCGATCTTGGTTATTTTCGCTTTCGCGGCTGGCAGCAAAGTTCAGAACCATGTTTCTGTGAATAACTTTTGAACCGTAAGTCACAGACGCTCGCTCTTGGCTGCATTCGTTTCAGCTCGTGGCAGCCAGTCTAAAAAACACTATCTTGGACTTCTCTGGATGTTTCCCAGGCGAGCTATTGGCAGCATGTTCAGAACCACTGTTTCTGAGGCTAATTCTTGAACCGTAAGTCATAGACGCTCGATCTTGGCGGCATTCGTCTCAGCGCCTGGCAATTAGTATAGAAGCACTGTTTCCCACTGTTTCTGAGGCTAATTCTTGAACCGTAAGTCATAGACGCTAGATCTTGGCGGCATTCGTCTCAGCGCCTGGCAATTAGTATAGAAGCACTGTCTTTGACTTCTCTGGATGTTTCCCAGGCGAGCTATTGACAAGTAAATCCTAGACGCTCGATCTTGGTTATTTTCGCTTTCGCGGCTGGCAGCAAAGTTCAGAACCATGTTTCTGTGAATAACTCTTGAACCGTAAGTCACAGACGCTCGCTCTTGGCTGCATTCGTTTCAGCTCGTGGCAGCCAGTCTAAAAAACACTATCTTGGACTTCTCTGGATGTTTCCCAGGCGAGCTATTGGCAGCATGTTCAGAACCACTGTTTCTGAGGCTAATTCTTGAACCGTAAGTCATAGACGCTCGATCTTGGCGGCATTCGTCTCAGCGCCTGGCAATTAGTAAAGAAGCACTGTTTCCCACTGTTTCTGAGGCTAATTCTTGAACCGTAAGTCATAGACGATAGATCTTGGCGGCATTCGTCTCAGCGCCTGGGCAATTAGTATAGAGGCGCTGTCTTTGACTTCTCTGGATGTTTCCCAGGCGAGCTTTTGACAAGTAAATCCTAGACGCTCGATCTTGGTTATTTTCGCTTTCGCGGCTGGCAGCAAAGTTCAGAACCATGTTTCTGTGAATAACTTTTGAACCGTAAGTCACAGACGCTCGCTCTTGGCTGCATTCGTTTCAGCTCGTCGCAGCCAGTCTAAAAAACACTATCTTGGACTTCTCTGGATGTTTCCCAGGCGAGCTATTGGCAGCATGTTCAGAACCACTGTTTCTGAGGCTAATTCTTGAACCGTAAGTCATAGACGCTCGATCTTGGCGGCATTCGTCTCAGCGCCTGGCAATTAGTATAGAAGCACTGTTTCCCACTGTTTCTGAGGCTAATTCTTGAACCGTAAGTCATAGACGCTAGATCTTGGCGGCATTCGTCTCAGCGCCTGGCAATTAGTATAGAAGCACTGTCTTTGACTTCTCTGGATGTTTCCCAGGCGAGCTTTTGACAAGTAAATCCTAGACGCTCGATCTTGGTTATTTTCGCTTTCGCGGCTGGCAGCAAAGTTCAGAACCATGTTTCTGTGAATAACTTTTGAACCGTAAGTCACAGACGCTCGCTCTTGGCTGCATTCGTTTCAGCTCGTGGCAGCCAGTCTAAAAAACACTATCTTGGACTTCTCTGGATGTTTCCCAGGCGAGCTATTGGCAGCATGTTCAGAACCACTGTTTCTGAGGCTAATTCTTGAACCGTAAGTCATAGACGCTCGATCTTTGCGGCATTCGTCTCAGCGCCTGGCAATTAGTATAGAAGCACTGTTTCCCACTGTTTCTGAGGCTAATTCTTGAACCGTAAGTCATAGACGCTAGATCTTGGCGGCATTCGTCTCAGCGCCTGGCAATTAGTATAGAAGCACTGTCTTTGACTTCTCTGGATGTTTCCCAGGCGAGCTATTGACAAGTAAATTCTAGACGCTCGATCTTGCTTATTTTCGCTTTCGCGGCTGGCAGCAAAGTTCAGAACCATGTTTCTGTGAATAACTTTTGAACCGTAAGTCACAGACGCTCGCTCTTGGCTGCTTTCGTTTCAGCTCGTGGCAGCCAGTCTTAAAAACACTATCTTGGACTTCTCTGGATGTTTCCCAGGCGAGCTATTGGCAGCATGTTCAGAACCACTGTTTCTGAGGCTAATTCTTGAACCGTAAGTCATAGACGCTCGATCTTGGCGGCATTCGTCTCAGCGCCTGGCAATTAGTATAGAAGCACTGTTTCCCACTGTTTCTGAGGCTAATTCTTGAACCGTAAGTCATAGACGCTAGATCTTGGCGGCATTCGTCTCAGCGCCTGGCAATTAGTATAGAAGCACTGTCTTTGACTTCTCTGGATGTTTCCCAGGCGAGCTATTGACAAGTAAATTCTAGACGCTCGATCTTGCTTATTTTCGCTTTCGCGGCTGGCAGCAAAGTTCAGAACCATGTTTCTGTGAATAACTTTTGAACCGTAAGTCACAGACGCTCGCTCTTGGCTGCATTCGTTTCAGCTCGTGGCAGCCAGTCTTAAAAACACTATCTTGGACTTCTCTGGATGTTTCCCAGGCGAGCTATTGGCAGCATGTTCAGAACCACTGTTTCTGAGGCTAATTCTTGAACCGTAAGTCATAGACGCTCGATCTTGGCGGCATTCGTCTCAGCGCCTGGCAATTAGTATAGAAGCACTGTTTCCCACTGTTTCTGAGGCTAATTCTTGAACCGTAAGTCATAGACGCTAGATCTTGGCGGCATTCGTCTCAGCGCCTGGCAATTAGTGTAGAAGCACTGTCTTTGACTTCTCTGGATGTTTCCCAGGCGAGCTATTGACAAGTAAATCCTAGACGCTCGATCTTGGTTATTTTCACTTTCGCGGCTGGCAGCAAAGTTCAGAACCATGTTTCTGTGAATAACTTTTGAACCGTAAGTCACAGACGCTCGCTCTTGGCTGCATTCGTTTCAGCTCGTGGCAGCCAGTCTAAAAAACACTATCTTGGACTTCTCTGGATGTTTCCCAGGCGAGCTATTGGCAGCATGTTCAGAACCACTGTTTCTGAGGCTAATTCTTGAACCGTAAGTCATAGACGCTCGATCTTGGCGGCATTCGTCTCAGCGCCTGGCAATTAGTATAGAAGCACTGTTTCCCACTGTTTCTGAGGCTAATTCTTGAACCGTAAGTCATAGACGCTAGATCTTGGCGGCATTCGTCTCAGCGCCTGGCAATTAGTATAGAAGCACTGTCTTTGACTTCTCTGGATGTTTCCCAGGCGAGCTTTTGACAAGTAAATCCTAGACGCTCGATCTTGGTTATTTTCGCTTTCGCGGCTGGCAGCAAAGTTCAGAACCATGTTTCTGTGAATAACTTTTGAACCGTAAGTCACAGACGCTCGCTCTTGGCTGCATTCGTTTCAGCTCGTGGCAGCCAGTCTAAAAAACACTATCTTGGACTTCTCTGGATGTTTCCCAGTCGAGCTATTGGCAGCATGTTCAGAACCACTGTTTCTGAGGCTAATTCTTGAACCGTAAGTCATAGACGCTCGATCTTGGCGGCATTCGTCTCAGCGCCTGGCAATTAGTATAGAAGCACTGTTTCCCACTGTTTCTGAGGCTAATTCTTGAACCGTAAGTCATAGACGCTAGATCTTGGCGGCATTCGTCTCAGCGCCTGGCAATTAGTATAGAAGCACTGTCTTTGACTTCTCTGGATGTTTCCCAGGCGAGCTATTGACAAGTAAATTCTAGACGCTCGATCTTGCTTATTTTCGCTTTCGCGGCTGGCAGCAAAGTTCAGAACCATGTTTCTGTGAATAACTTTTGAACCGTAAGTCACAGACGCTCGCTCTTGGCTGCATTCGTTTCAGCTCGTGGCAGCCAGTCTAAAAAACACTATCTTGGACTTCTCTGGATGTTTCCCAGGCGAGCTATTGGCAGCATGTTCAGAACCACTGTTTCTGAGGCTAATTCTTGAACCGTAAGTCATAGACGCTCGATCTTGGCGGCATTCGTCTCAGCGCCTGGCAATTAGTATAGAAGCACTGTTTCCCACTGTTTCTGAGGCTAATTCTTGAACCGTAAGTCTTAGACGCTAGATCTTGGCGGCATTCGTCTCAGCGCCTGGCAATTAGTATAGAAGCACTGTCTTTGACTTCTCTGGATGTTTCCCAGGCGAGCTATTGACAAGTAAATCCTAGACGCTCGATCTTGGTTATTTTCGCTTTCGCGGCTGGCAGCAAAGTTCAGAACCATGTTTCTGTGAATAACTCTTGAACCGTAAGTCACAGACGCTCGCTCTTGGCTGCATTCGTTTCAGCTCGTGGCAGCCAGTCTAAAAAACACTATCTTGGACTTCTCTGGATGTTTCCCAGGCGAGCTATTGGCAGCATGTTCAGAACCACTGTTTCTGAGGCTAATTCTTGAACCGTAAGTCATAGACGCTCGATCTTGGCGGCATTCGTCTCAGCGCCTGGCAATTAGTAAAGAAGCACTGTTTCCCACTGTTTCTGAGGCTAATTCTTGAACCGTAAGTCATAGACGCTAGATCTTGGCGGCATTCGTCTCAGCGCCTGGCAATTAGTATAGAAGCACTGTCTTTGACTTCTCTGGATGTTTCCCAGGCGAGCTTTTGACAAGTAAATCCTAGACGCTCGATCTTGGTTATTTTCGCTTTCGCGGCTGGCAGCAAAGTTCAGAACCATGTTTCTGTGAATAACTTTTGAACCGTAAGTCACAGACGCTCGCTCTTGGCTGCATTCGTTTCAGCTCGTGGCAGCCAGTCTAAAAAACACAATCTTGGACTTCTCTGGATGTTTCCCAGGCGAGCTATTGGCAGCATGTTCAGAACCACTGTTTCTGAGGCTAATTCTTGAACCGTAAGTCATAGACGCTCGATCTTGGCGGCATTCGTCTCAGCCCCTGGCAATTAGTATAGAAGCACTGTTTCCCACTGTTTCTGAGGCTAATTCTTGAACCGTAAGTCATAGACGCTAGATCTTGGCGGCATTCGTCTCAGCGCCTGGCAATTAGTATAGAAGCACTGTCTTTGACTTCTCTGGATGTTTCCCAGGCGAGCTATTGACAAGTAAATCCTAGACGCTCGATCTTGGTTATTTTCGCTTTCGCGGCTGGCAGCAAAGTTCAGAACCATGTTTCTGTGAATAACTTTTGAACCGTAAGTCACAGACGCTCGCTCTTGGCTGCATTCGTTTCAGCTCGTGGCAGCCAGTCTAAAAAACACTATCTTGGACTTCTCTGGATGTTTCCCAGGCGAGCTATTGGCAGCATGTTCAGAACCACTGTTTCTGAGGCTAATTCTTGAACCGTGTCATAGACGCTCGATCTTGGCGGCATTCGTCTCAGCGCCTGGCAATTAGTATAGAAGCACTGTTTCCCACTGTTTCTGAGGCTAATTCTTGAACCGTAAGTCATAGACGCTAGATCTTGGCGGCATTCGTCTCAGCGCCTGGCAATTAGTGTAGAGGCACTGTCTTTGACTTCTCTGGATGTTTCCCAGGCGAGCTATTGACAAGTAAATCCTAGACGCTCGATCTTGCTTATTTTCGCTTTCGCGGCTGGCAGCAAAGTTCAGAACCATGTTTCTGTGAATAACTTTTGAACCGTAAGTCACAGACGCTCGCTCTTGGCTGCATTCGTTTCAGCTCGTGGCAGCCAGTCTAAAAAACACAATCTTGGACTTCTCTGGATGTTTCCCAGGCGAGCTATTGGCAGCATGTTCAGAACCACTGTTTCTTAGGCTAATTCTTGAACCGTAAGTCATAGACGCTCGATCTTGGCGGCATTCGTCTCAGCGCCTGGCAATTAGTATAGAAGCACTGTTTCCCACTGTTTCTGAGGCTAATTCTTGAACCGTAAGTCATAGACGCTAGATCTTGGCGGCATTCGTCTCAGCGCCTGGCAATTAGTATAGAAGCACTGTCTTTGACTTCTCTGGATGTTTCCCAGGCGAGCTATTGACAAGTAAATCCTAGACGCTCGATCTTGGTTATTTTCGCTTTCGCGGCTGGCAGCAAAGTTCAGAACCATGTTTCTGTGAATAACTTTTGAACCGTAAGTCACAGACGCTCGCTCTTGGCTGCATTCGTTTCAGCTCGTGGCAGCCAGTCTTAAAAACACTATCTTGGACTTCTCTGGATGTTTCCCAGGCGAGCTATTGGCAGCATGTTCAGAACCACTGTTTCTGAGGCTAATTCTTGAACCGTAAGTCATAGACGCTCGATCTTGGCGGCATTCGTCTCAGCGCCTGGCAATTAGTATAGAAGCACTGTTTCCCACTGTTTCTGAGGCTAATTCTTGAACCGTAAGTCATAGACGCTAGATCTTGGCGGCATTCGTCTCAGCGCCTGGCAATTAGTATAGAAGCACTGTCTTTGACTTCTCTGGATGTTTCCCAGGCGAGCTATTGACAAGTAAATTCTAGACGCTCGATCTTGCTTATTTTCGCTTTCGCGGCTGGCAGCAAAGTTCAGAACCATGTTTCTGTGAATAACTTTTGAACCGTAAGTCACAGACGCTCGCTCTTGGCTGCATTCGTTTCAGCTCGTGGCAGCCAGTCTTAAAAACACTATCTTGGACTTCTCTGGATGTTTCCCAGGCGAGCTATTGGCAGCATGTTCAGAACCACTGTTTCTGAGGCTAATTCTTGAACCGTAAGTCATAGACGCTCGATCTTGGCGGCATTCGTCTCAGCGCCTGGCAATTAGTATAGAAGCACTGTTTCCCACTGTTTCTGAGGCTAATTCTTGAACCGTAAGTCATAGACGCTAGATCTTGGCGGCATTCGTCTCAGCGCCTGGCAATTAGTATAGAAGCACTGTCTTTGACTTCTCTGGATGTTTCCCAGGCGAGCTATTGACAAGTAAATTCTAGACGCTCGATCTTGCTTATTTTCGCTTTCGCGGCTGGCAGCAAAGTTCAGAACCATGTTTCTGTGAATAACTTTTGAACCGTAAGTCACAGACGCTCGCTCTTGGCTGCATTCGTTTCAGCTCGTGGCAGCCAGTCTTAAAAACACTATCTTGGACTTCTCTGGATGTTTCCCAGGCGAGCTATTGGCAGCATGTTCAGAACCACTGTTTCTGAGGCTAATTCTTGAACCGTAAGTCATAGACGCTCGATCTTGGCGGCATTCGTCTCAGCGCCTGGCAATTAGTATAGAAGCACTGTTTCCCACTGTTTCTGAGGCTAATTCTTGAACCGTAAGTCATAGACGCTAGATCTTGGCGGCATTCGTCTCAGCGCCTGGCAATTAGTGTAGAAGCACTGTCTTTGACTTCTCTGGATGTTTCCCAGGCGAGCTATTGACAAGTAAATCCTGGACGCTCGATCTTGGTTATTTTCGCTTTCGCGGCTGGCAGCAAAGTTCAGAACCATGTTTCTGTGAATAACTTTTGAACCGTAAGTCACAGACGCTCGCTCTTGGCTGCATTCGTTTCAGCTCGTGGCAGCCAGTCTAAAAAACACTATCTTGGACTTCTCTGGATGTTTCCCAGGCGAGCTATTGGCAGCATGTTCAGAACCACTGTTTCTGAGGCTAATTCTTGAACCGTAAGTCATAGACGCTCGATCTTGGCGGCATACGTCTCAGCGCCTGGCAATTAGTATAGAAGCACTGTTTCCCACTGTTTCTGAGGCTAATTCTTGAACCGTAAGTCATAGACGCTAGATCTTGGCGGCATTCGTCTCAGCGCCTGGCAATTAGTATAGAAGCACTGTCTTTGACTTCTCTGGATGTTTCCCAGGCGAGCTATTGACAAGTAAATCCTAGACGCTCGATCTTGGTTATTTTCGCTTTCGCGGCTGGCAGCAAAGTTCAGAACCATGTTTCTGTGAATAACTCTTGAACCGTAAGTCACAGACGCTCGCTCTTGGCTGCATTCGTTTCAGCTCGTGGCAGCCAGTCTAAAAAACACTATCTTGGACTTCTCTGGATGTTTCCCAGGCGAGCTATTGGCAGCATGTTCAGAACCACTGTTTCTGAGGCTAATTCTTGAACCGTAAGTCATAGACGCTCGATCTTGGCGGCATTCGTCTCAGCGCCTGGCAATTAGTAAAGAAGCACTGTTTCCCACTGTTTCTGAGGCTAATTCTTGAACCGTAAGTCATAGACGCTAGATCTTGGCGGCATTCGTCTCAGCGCCTGGCAATTAGTATAGAAGCACTGTCTTTGACTTCTCTGGATGTTTCCCAGGCGAGCTTTTGACAAGTAAATCCTAGACGCTCGATCTTGGTTATTTTCGCTTTCGCGGCTGGCAGCAAAGTTCAGAACCATGTTTCTGTGAATAACTTTTGAACCGTAAGTCACAGACGCTCGCTCTTGGCTGCATTCGTTTCAGCTCGTGGCAGCCAGTCTAAAAAACACTATCTTGGACTTCTCTGGATGTTTC
Source organism: Rhinoderma darwinii (assembly GCF_050947455.1). Lineage (NCBI taxonomy): Eukaryota > Metazoa > Chordata > Amphibia > Anura > Rhinodermatidae > Rhinoderma > Rhinoderma darwinii. Next base: position 6,434 of record NW_027464316.1, on the reverse strand, counting down.
CCAGTCGAGCTATTGGCAGCATGTTCAGAACCACTGTTTCTGAGGCTAATTCTTGAACCGTAAGTCATAGACGCTCGATCTTGGCGGCATTCGTCTCAGCGCCTGGCAATTAGTATAGAAGCACTGTTTCCCACTGTTTCTGAGGCTAATTCTTGAACCGTAAGTCATAGACGCTAGATCTTGGCGGCATTCGTCTCAGCGCCTGGCAATTAGTATAGAAGCACTGTCTTTGACTTCTCTGGATGTTTCCCAGGCGAGCTATTGACAAGTAAATTCTAGACGCTCGATCTTGCTTATTTTCGCTTTCGCGGCTGGCAGCAAAGTTCAGAACCATGTTTCTGTGAATAACTTTTGAACCGTAAGTCACAGACGCTCGCTCTTGGCTGCATTCGTTTCAGCTCGTGGCAGCCAGTCTAAAAAACACTATCTTGGACTTCTCTGGATGTTTCCCAGGCGAGCTATTGGCAGCATGTTCAGAACCACTGTTTCTGAGGCTAATTCTTGAACCGTAAGTCATAGACGCTCGATCTTGGCGGCATTCGTCTCAGCGCCTGGCAATTAGTATAGAAGCACTGTTTCCCACTGTTTCTGAGGCTAATTCTTGAACCGTAAGTCTTAGACGCTAGATCTTGGCGGCATTCGTCTCAGCGCCTGGCAATTAGTATAGAAGCACTGTCTTTGACTTCTCTGGATATTTCCCAGGCGAGCTATTGACAAGTAAATCCTAGACGCTCGATCTTGGTTATTTTCGCTTTCGCGGCTGGCAGCAAAGTTCAGAACCATGTTTCTGTGAATAACTCTTGAACCGTAAGTCACAGACGCTCGCTCTTGGCTGCATTCGTTTCAGCTCGTGGCAGCCAGTCTAAAAAACACTATCTTGGACTTCTCTGGATGTTTCCCAGGCGAGCTATTGGCAGCATGTTCAGAACCACTGTTTCTGAGGCTAATTCTTGAACCGTAAGTCATAGACGCTCGATCTTGGCGGCATTCGTCTCAGCGCCTGGCAATTAGTAAAGAAGCACTGTTTCCCACTGTTTCTGAGGCTAATTCTTGAACCGTAAGTCATAGACGCTAGATCTTGGCGGCATTCGTCTCAGCGCCTGGCAATTAGTATAGAAGCACTGTCTTTGACTTCTCTGGATGTTTCTCAGGCGAGCTTTTGACAAGTAAATCCTAGACGCTCGATCTTGGTTATTTTCGCTTTCGCGGCTGGCAGCAAAGTTCAGAACCATGTTTCTGTGAATAACTTTTGAACCGTAAGTCACAGACGCTCGCTCTTGGCTGCATTCGTTTCAGCTCGTGGCAGCCAGTCTAAAAAACACTATCTTGGACTTCTCTGGATGTTTCCCAGGCGAGCTATTGGCAGCATGTTCAGAACCACTGTTTCTGAGGCTAATTCTTGAACCGTAAGTCATAGACGCTCGATCTTGGCGGCATTCGTCTCAGCGCCTGGCAATTAGTATAGAAGCACTGTTTCCCACTGTTTCTGAGGCTAATTCTTGAACCGTAAGTCATAGACGCTAGATCTTGGCGGCATTCGTCTCAGCGCCTGGCAATTAGTATAGAAGCACTGTCTTTGACTTCTCTGGATGTTTCCCAGGCGAGCTTTTGACAAGTAAATCCTAGACGCTCGATCTTGGTTATTTTCGCTTTCGCGGCTGGCAGCAAAGTTCAGAACCATGTTTCTGTGAATAACTTTTGAACCGTAAGTCACAGACGCTCGCTCTTGGCTGCATTCGTTTCAGCTCGTGGCAGCCAGTCTAAAAAACACTATCTTGGACTTCTCTGGATGTTTCCCAGGCGAGCTATTGGCAGCATGTTCAGAACCACTGTTTCTGAGGCTAATTCTTGAACCGTAAGTCATAGACGCTCGATCTTTGCGGCATTCGTCTCAGCGCCTGGCAATTAGTATAGAAGCACTGTTTCCCACTGTTTCTGAGGCTAATTCTTGAACCGTAAGTCATAGACGCTAGATCTTGGCGGCATTCGTCTCAGCGCCTGGCAATTAGTATAGAAGCACTGTCTTTGACTTCTCTGGATGTTTCCCAGGCGAGCTATTGACAAGTAAATTCTAGACGCTCGATCTTGCTTATTTTCGCTTTCGCGGCTGGCAGCAAAGTTCAGAACCATGTTTCTGTGAATAACTTTTGAACCGTAAGTCACAGACGCTCGCTCTTGGCTGCATTCGTTTCAGCTCGTGGCAGCCAGTCTTAAAAACACTATCTTGGACTTCTCTGGATGTTTCCCAGGCGAGCTATTGGCAGCATGTTCAGAACCACTGTTTCTGAGGCTAATTCTTGAACCGTAAGTCATAGACGCTCGATCTTGGCGGCATTCGTCTCAGCGCCTGGCAATTAGTATAGAAGCACTGTTTCCCACTGTTTCTGAGGCTAATTCTTGAACCGTAAGTCATAGACGCTAGATCTTGGCGGCATTCGTCTCAGCGCCTGGCAATTAGTATAGAAGCACTGTCTTTGACTTCTCTGGATGTTTCCCAGGCGAGCTATTGACAAGTAAATTCTAGACGCTCGATCTTGCTTATTTTCGCTTTCGCGGCTGGCAGCAAAGTTCAGAACCATGTTTCTGTGAATAACTTTTGAACCGTAAGTCACAGACGCTCGCTCTTGGCTGCATTCGTTTCAGCTCGTGGCAGCCAGTCTTAAAAACACTATCTTGGACTTCTCTGGATGTTTCCCAGGCGAGCTATTGGCAGCATGTTCAGAACCACTGTTTCTGAGGCTAATTCTTGAACCGTAAGTCATAGACGCTCGATCTTGGCGGCATTCGTCTCAGCGCCTGGCAATTAGTATAGAAGCACTGTTTCCCACTGTTTCTGAGGCTAATTCTTGAACCGTAAGTCATAGACGCTAGATCTTGGCGGCATTCGTCTCAGCGCCTGGCAATTAGTGTAGAAGCACTGTCTTTGACTTCTCTGGATGTTTCCCAGGCGAGCTATTGACAAGTAAATCCTGGACGCTCGATCTTGGTTATTTTCGCTTTCGCGGCTGGCAGCAAAGTTCAGAACCATGTTTCTGTGAATAACTTTTGAACCGTAAGTCACAGACGCTCGCTCTTGGCTGCATTCGTTTCAGCTCGTGGCAGCCAGTCTAAAAAACACTATCTTGGACTTCTCTGGATGTTTCCCAGGCGAGCTATTGGCAGCATGTTCAGAACCACTGTTTCTGAGGCTAATTCTTGAACCGTAAGTCATAGACGCTCGATCTTGGCGGCATACGTCTCAGCGCCTGGCAATTAGTATAGAAGCACTGTTTCCCACTGTTTCTGAGGCTAATTCTTGAACCGTAAGTCATAGACGCTAGATCTTGGCGGCATTCGTCTCAGCGCCTGGCAATTAGTATAGAAGCACTGTCTTTGACTTCTCTGGATGTTTCCCAGGCGAGCTATTGACAAGTAAATCCTAGACGCTCGATCTTGGTTATTTTCGCTTTCGCGGCTGGCAGCAAAGTTCAGAACCATGTTTCTGTGAATAACTTTTGAACCGTAAGTCACAGACGCTCGCTCTTGGCTGCATTCGTTTCAGCTCGTGGCAGCCAGTCTAAAAAACACTATCTTGGACTTCTCTGGATGTTTCCCAGGCGAGCTATTGGCAGCATGTTCAGAACCACTGTTTCTGAGGCTAATTCTTGAACCGTAAGTCATAGACGCTCGATCTTGGCGGCATTCGTCTCAGCGCCTGGCAATTAGTATAGAAGCACTGTTTCCCACTGTTTCTGAGGCTAATTCTTGAACCGTAAGTCATAGACGCTAGATCTTGGCGGCATTCGTCTCAGCGCCTGGCAATTAGTATAGAAGCACTGTCTTTGACTTCTCTGGATGTTTCCCAGGCGAGCTATTGACAAGTAAATCCTAGACGCTCGATCTTGGTTATTTTCGCTTTCGCGGCTGGCAGCAAAGTTCAGAACCATGTTTCTGTGAATAACTTTTGAACCGTAAGTCACAGACGCTCGCTCTTGGCTGCATTCGTTTCAGCTCGTGGCAGCCAGTCTAAAAAACACAATCGTGGACTTCTCTGGATGTTTCCCAGGCGAGCTATTGGCAGCATGTTCAGAACCACTGTTTCTTAGGCTAATTCTTGAACCGTAAGTCATAGACGCTCGATCTTGGCGGCATTCGTCTCAGCGCCTGGCAATTAGTATAGAAGCACTGTCTTTGACTTCTCTGGATGTTTCCCAGGCGAGCTATTGACAAGTAAATCCTAGACGCTCGATCTTGGTTATTTTCGCTTTCGCGGCTGGCAGCAAAGTTCAGAACCATGTTTCTGTGAATAACTCTTGAACCGTAAGTCACAGACGCTCGCTCGCTCTTGGCTGCATTCGTTTCAGCTCGTGGCAGCCAGTCTAAAAAACACTATCTTGGACTTCTCTGGATGTTTCCCAGGCGAGCTATTGGCAGCATGTTCAGAACCACTGTTTCTGAGGCTAATTCTTGAACCGTAAGTCATAGACGCTCGATCTTGGCGGCATTCGTCTCAGCGCCTGGCAATTAGTATAGAAGCACTGTTTCCCACTGTTTCTGAGGCTAATTCTTGAACCGTAAGTCTTAGACGCTAGATCTTGGCGGCATTCGTCTCAGCGCCTGGCAATTAGTATAGAAGCACTGTCTTTGACTTCTCTGGATATTTCCCAGGCGAGCTATTGACAAGTAAATCCTAGACGCTCGATCTTGGTTATTTTCGCTTTCGCGGCTGGCAGCAAAGTTCAGAACCATGTTTCTGTGAATAACTCTTGAACCGTAAGTCACAGACGCTCGCTCTTGGCTGCATTCGTTTCAGCTCGTGGCAGCCAGTCTAAAAAACACTATCTTGGACTTCTCTGGATGTTTCCCAGGCGAGCTATTGGCAGCATGTTCAGAACCACTGTTTCTGAGGCTAATTCTTGAACCGTAAGTCATAGACGCTCGATCTTGGCGGCATTCGTCTCAGCGCCTGGCAATTAGTAAAGAAGCACTGTTTCCCACTGTTTCTGAGGCTAATTCTTGAACCGTAAGTCATAGACGCTAGATCTTGGCGGCATTCGTCTCAGCGCCTGGCAATTAGTATAGAAGCACTGTCTTTGACTTCTCTGGATGTTTCTCAGGCGAGCTTTTGACAAGTAAATCCTAGACGCTCGATCTTGGTTATTTTCGCTTTCGCGGCTGGCAGCAAAGTTCAGAACCATGTTTCTGTGAATAACTTTTGAACCGTAAGTCACAGACGCTCGCTCTTGGCTGCATTCGTTTCAGCTCGTGGCAGCCAGTCTAAAAAACACTATCTTGGACTTCTCTGGATGTTTCCCAGGCGAGCTATTGGCAGCATGTTCAGAACCACTGTTTCTGAGGCTAATTCTTGAACCGTAAGTCATAGACGCTCGATCTTGGCGGCATTCGTCTCAGCGCCTGGCAATTAGTATAGAAGCACTGTTTCCCACTGTTTCTGAGGCTAATTCTTGAACCGTAAGTCATAGACGCTAGATCTTGGCGGCATTCGTCTCAGCGCCTGGCAATTAGTATAGAAGCACTGTCTTTGACTTCTCTGGATGTTTCCCAGGCGAGCTTTTGACAAGTAAATCCTAGACGCTCGATCTTGGTTATTTTCGCTTTCGCGGCTGGCAGCAAAGTTCAGAACCATGTTTCTGTGAATAACTTTTGAACCGTAAGTCACAGACGCTCGCTCTTGGCTGCATTCGTTTCAGCTCGTGGCAGCCAGTCTAAAAAACACTATCTTGGACTTCTCTGGATGTTTCCCAGGCGAGCTATTGGCAGCATGTTCAGAACCACTGTTTCTGAGGCTAATTCTTGAACCGTAAGTCATAGACGCTCGATCTTGGCGGCATTCGTCTCAGCGCCTGGCAATTAGTATAGAAGCACTGTTTCCCACTGTTTCTGAGGCTAATTCTTGAACCGTAAGTCATAGACGCTAGATCTTGGCGGCATTCGTCTCAGCGCCTGGCAATTAGTATAGAAGCACTGTCTTTGACTTCTCTGGATGTTTCCCAGGCGAGCTATTGACAAGTAAATCCTAGACGCTCGATCTTGCTTATTTTCGCTTTCGCGGCTGGCAGCAAAGTTCAGAACCATGTTTCTGTGAATAACTTTTGAACCGTAAGTCACAGACGCTCGCTCTTGGCTGCATTCGTTTCAGCTCGTGGCAGCCAGTCTAAAAAACACTATCTTGGACTTCTCTGGATGTTTCCCAGGCGAGCTATTGGCAGCATGTTCAGAACCACTGTTTCTGAGGCTAATTCTTGAACCGTAAGTCATAGACGCTCGATCTTGGCGGCATTCGTCTCAGCGCCTGGCAATTAGTATAGAAGCACTGTTTCCCACTGTTTCTGAGGCTAATTCTTGAACCGTAAGTCATAGACGCTAGATCTTGGCGGCATTCGTCTCAGCGCCTGGCAATTAGTATAGAAGCACTGTCTTTGACTTCTCTGGAT